>NW_007248568.1:845298-882316 GCF_000164805.1 Carlito syrichta | reverse complement strand
GGCAGGTAGAGGCTGCGGTGGCCGGGAGCGGCCACTGCACTCCAGTCTGGGGGACAGAGTGAGACTCCAACCTAAAAAAAAAAAAAAAGAAAAAATATCAAAATGGCCCAAAGATATTGTGAAATATGCTAGTGCAGATATAGGTTGGAGGAATCTTTACAGCTTCTGCCTTAGGTCCTATCCTCAACAGTTCTTGCTAAAATTCTTCTTTGAAGGAATGAAAAAAGCAACAGAAGGAAATGAAATTCAGCACTGTACTCGATTCACTGTCCTCAGCAGCATATGCCCGGATATTTTCTGTGTGTCTTATCCTATATTCACCTCCAACCTCCTGTTTCTTTTTTTCTGGTCTCAGTTAACTCCTGGAAAAGCATTAATACTATACTGTATTATGTTCTATAATTATATAATTTATGCATAGTGATAATACATAGTAATACACATTTCAGACTCAGTTAAAATTGAGAAAATATCAAGTAATAGTAAACTTTTATAACTAATTCAAGTTCTTTGTGGAATGAAGTGGGATTATATGTAAGTCAAATAAAGCTCTTAGGTGTATAAATACACACACTAGTGGAATGTATTATGAGCTGTCCCTTAGTGGAAGTCAAATGTGTGGATCAGGTGCTTTTAAAAAAGTAAACAAAAATATTTGGACAAAGGAATCAGAATCAAGAGTAACATGAATAAAGATGCTTCAATAAGAATAAAGATTATTATTGAGTATCATGAAATAATTCAGTACATAGAATGGAAACTGGATGAGAAAACATTTGAGCTTATCTTAAGGAAGGTGGGGGGAAGTTATTTGACACTTGAAACAAAAAATAGCAGTTTTATTTCTCCTCACAACATTTAGTGCCATTCACTAAATGATTAATCTTTTAAATGACAGAAATTTATTTCTTATAGTTCTGGAGTCCAGGAAGTCTTACATCAAAGCAACAACAGATCTGGTGTTGGGTGAGGGACCACTTTCTGGTATATAGATGACTGTCTTCTCACTGTGTTGCATGACTAGTGGGATGAGGTATCTCTCTGGACTTTCTTTTATAAGGACTCTAATTCAACTTATGAAGGCTCACCCTATAACCTAATTATCTCTCAAAGACCTCACTTCTAAATAATATCACATTGTTGATTAAGTTTCAACATATGAATTTTAGGGTGCCCAAAATATTCAGTCTATAGCATTATATCTCTCTCAATAACCTATTGGCTCCACCTATAGGTAATTTGTTGTAAAAACTATCTTATCACTGTTAATAAAGCTAATAAAATTCCTCTAATTTGTGAAAAAAATCCTTAGATATGACGGACACAAATTTGTTAAGCTACTCAATAACTTCTTTTATCTTTGATTCTTCATAAAGCCACTTTGGGGTGGGGGATTCAGAAAATAACATATTCAAATAATTGGTTATTTAGCAAACTTGGCTAATTGACATCTTATTGATATTTAATGACTATGCTAATAATCAATATTAGTTATTTTCTCCATTATTTATTAAGCAGCATTTATAACCTATGTCTTTTCACATTTGTTTCTGGGTTACCACAAATTTAGTTTCTACTTTTTTTATATTTAAATTTTAAATTCGGGGTGCATATGAACATTCATTATATGGACATATTGTGTAGCGGTAGGGATTGGTTCTCAGGTGACCCATTCCCCAGTTGGTGAACCCTCAACCCTCAATCTTATTGGTGTCCCCAATGTCTATTATTTCCATTTTTGTGACTGTTTGGTTCCCACATATGAGTGAGAGCATGCAGTGTTTGGTTTTCTGGGTCAGTTTACTTAGGATGATGATCTCCAGATCCATTCATGTTTTGAAAAGAACATGATTTTGTTCTTTTTTATGACTGTGTAGTACTACTCCATGGTATGTGTGTGCACATTTTCATTATCCACTGGTCAGTTGATGGGCATTTGGGTTGATTCCACATCTTTACAATTGTGAATTGTGCTTTGATGAACATGCAGATGCAGATGTCTTTGTTATACAATGTCTTCTGTTTCTTAGAGAAGATACCTAATAGTGGGATTGCTGGGTCAAATGATAGATCTACTTTGAGTTCTTTGAGTAATCTCTATATCCCTTTTCATAGAGGTTATACTAATTTACACTATGACTAACAGTGTATACGTGTTTCCTTTTTTCCACAACCAAGCCAACATCTATTGATTTTTAATTTTTTATTAATGGCCATTCTGATTAGTGTAGAGTGTTTTTTCATTGTGATTTTAATTTTCATTTCCCTGATTATAAGTGATATTGAGCATTCTTCTATATTTTTGCTGGCCATTTGTTTATCTTCTTTTGAGAGATGTCTGTTCATGTCATTTGTCTGCTTTTTAATGGGGTTATTTGCTTTTTTCTTGCTGATTTGTTTGAGTTCTTTCTAGACTCTGGATATTAGTCCTTTGTCAGATGTGTAGTTTGCAAATATCTTCTCACATTCTGTAGGTTGCTTATTTGATCTGTTGATTATTTCTTTTGCTATGTGGAAGTTTTTTTAGTTTAATTAAGTCCCACTTATTTACTGATTTTTATTTTAGTTGCATTTGCTTTCATTTATTCATAAATTCTTTGTATAAGCTGATATCCATAAGCATTTTTTCCTAGGTTTTCTTCTAGAATATTTTTATGATTTCAGTTCTAACATTCATGTCTTTAATCCATCTCGAGTTAAGTTTTGTATGTAGAGAGAGATAGGGCACAAGTTTCATTTTTCTGCATAGAGCTATCCAACTTTCTGGCACCATTGTTGAATAGGGTATACTTTCCCTGGTATATGTTTTTGTCTGCTTGGCCAAAGATCAGTTAGTTATAGGTATTTGGGTTTATTTCTGGAGTCTCTATTCTGTTCCATTGGTCCACAAGTCTGCTCTTATATGAGTACCATGCTGCTTTGGTTACTACAGCCTTGTAGTATGATTTGAAGTTAGGTAATATGAGACCTCCAACTTTATACTATTTGCTTATGATTGCTTTGACTATTCTGGCTCTTTTTTGATTCCATATTAATTTTAGGATTGTGTTTTCTAATTCTGTGAAAAATGATACTGATGGTTTGATAGGGATTGATTTCATGGAATCTGTAGATTACTTTGGGGAATATGGTCATTTTAATAATCCCATGATCATGGGATTATTCTCCATTTGTTTGTGTTCTCTGTAATTTCTTTGATCAGAGTTTTGTTGTTCTCTTTCTGGAAATCTTTCACCTCCTTGGTGAAATATTAAAAATACTTCTAGATATTTTAGTTGTTTGACTGTTATTATAAATGGAGTTGAGTTCTTGATTTGATTCTCAGCTTGGTTGCTTTTGGTATCCACCAAATCATTGCTAATGATTTGTGTGTGTTGATTTGTATCCTGAAACTTTACCAGGTTCATTTATCAAGTCTAGGAGTCTTTTGGAGGAGTCTTTAGGGTTCTCTAAGAATAAGATCATATCACTGGCATACAGAGATAGTTTGATTTCTTCTTTTCCTATTTGGATACCTTTATTTCTTTTTCTTGTCTGATTGCTCTGTCTAGGACTTCCAGTATCATGTTGAATAGTGTTGATTAGGAGTGGTGAAAGTGTTGGTTCCTCTTTTGAGAGGGAATGTGTTCAATTTTGCTTTGTTCCTCTTTTGAGAGGGAATGTGTTCAACTTTTCTCCATTCAGGGTGACATTGGCCTTGGGTTTCTTGTATACAGCTTTCATTATTTTGAGGACTCTTCCTTTATGCCTATTTTGAGGCTTTTTATCATGAAGCGATGCCGAATTTTATCAAATGTTTTTTCTGTTTCTGTTAAAATGATCATAAGTTTTTGGTTTTTAATTCTGTTTATGAGTAGATCACATTTATTGACTTGCATATGTTGGACAACCCTTGTATCCCTTGGGTAAAACTCAATGAGTTACAGTGTATTATGATTATTATTTATGTGCTGTTGAATTCACTTTACTAATATTCTGTTGAGGATTTTTGTTTGTATGTTCATAAGGGATATTCCTTTTAGTTGTCTTTTTGCTCTGTACCTTTTCCTGGCTTTGATATTAAAGTGATACTGGTCTTGTAAAATGAGTTAGAAAGGATTCCCTCCTCTTCAATTGTGGAATAGCTTCAGTAAAATTGGTACCTGTTTTTCCTTGAAGGTCTGGAAGAACTCAGTTGTGAGTCCATCAGGTCCTGGATATTTTTTTGTTGTTGAAAAACTCATAATTGCTGCTTTAATATCACTACTAATTAACGATCTGTTTAGTGTTTCTATTTCTTCCTGATTTTAGGTTGGGTTGCTCTATATTACCAATAATTTTTCCATTTTCTCTGGATTGTCTAATTTGTGTGCATAGAGGAATTATAATAGTCTTGGATGATCTTTTGAATTTCCATTGTATCAATTAGTTGTATATCTCCTTTTTCATTTCTGATTGAGCTAAGTTGTGTCTTCTGTTTTTGTTTCTTTAGTAATCTAGCTAGAGGTCTATCAATTTTGTTTACCTTTTCAAAGAACCAGCTCTTTGTTTCACTGATCATTTTTTTTTAAATTTCAAGTTCATTTAGTTCTGCTCTGATCTTTGTTATTACCTTTCCTCTGCTAGTTTTGGTTTTGGTTTGTTCATGTTTTCCTAGTTCCTTGTGGTGTGATGTTGGTTTTTTGATATATGATCTTTCAGTCTTATTAATGTAGGGCTTAAGTGCTATAAATTTTTCTTTATTTATTACAAAGATGTGGGTACAATTCAGGGTTAGGTGTACAAATGTTAATTATCCAGGTACCAGTGTTGATGAGGTATGCCCCTCCCTCCCCAGCAGTTTCCATCAACTGCCAAACCCACCCTCCTCTGCTGACAGTTTTCCACTACTGCCAATCCCTTTCTTATAATATTATGATTGTTCAAGTTTCGCTTATGAGTGAGAACATATGGTACTCTGTTCTTTGTTTCTGTGATAGATCACTGAGAATGATCAACTCCAAATCCATCCAAGTTGCTGTGAAGTACATATGCTTATCTTTCTTTATGACTACATAATATTCCATTGTGTATATGTACCACATTTTTAAATCCAGTCCAGCTTCAATGGGCAACATGGTTGGTTCCATGTTTTTGCTATTGTGAATAGGCTACATTAAATATAAGTGTGCATGTATCTTTTTTGTAGAATGATTTGTGTTCCTCCGGGTATATCCCAATAGGGGAATTGCTGGGTCATATGGAAGGTTAATTTCTAGTTCTTCCAGAAATCACCACACTCTTTCCCAGAGAGATTGGACTAGTTTGCATTCCCACCAGCAGTGTAGAAGTGTTCCTTTTTCTCTGCAACTTTGCTAGCATCTGTTGTTGTTTGTTTTATTAATGATGGCCGTTCTTACTGGGGTTAGGTGGTATCTCAATGTGGTTTTGATTTGGATTTCTCTGATGATGACTGAGGCTAGGCACTTTTTTGCATGTCTGTTAGTTGCCAGTATATCTTCTTTTGAGAAGTGCCTATTCATGTCTTTTGCCCACCTTTTAATGGGCTGCTTGTCTTTTTCCTTTCAGTGCATTTGTGTTCCTTGTAGATCCTAGATGTTAGGCCTATGTCAGATATACAGTTGGCAAATATTTTTTCCCATTCTCTGGGCTATCTCCCTGCTCTCTTGATGGTTTCTTTTGCTTTGCAGAGGCTCATTAGTTTTATGAAGTCCCACTTGGCCATTTTATTTCTTAAGGTATTGGCATTTAGGTTTCTGAATAGGAATTGATTGCCAGTTCCAATTTCCATAAGGCTGTCTCCAGTGTTTTCTTTTCTTTTCTTTTCTTTTTTTTTTTTTTTGAGTTGGAGTCTCACTCTGTCACCCAGACTGGAGTGCAGTGGTCGCTCCTGGTCACTGCAGCCTCGACCTGCTAGGCTCCGGTGATCCTTCCACCTCAGTCTTCCAGTAGCTGGAACTACAGGCGTGCACTACCACGCCCAGCTAATTTTTTGATTTATTGTAGAGATGAGGTCTAGCCAAGTTGCCCAGGTGGGTCTCAAACCCGCGGGCTCAGGCACTCCACTCACCTCAGCCTCCCAGAGTGCGGGATTACAGGCAGAGCCACCGAGCCCGGCTTCTGTGTTTTCTGAGATTCTTATAATTTGAGGTTTTACATTCAGGTTTTTGATCCATTTAGAGTTAATTTTTTTGTATGGCAATAGGTAGGAGTCCTGTTTCAATCTTCTGCATATGATCATCTAGTTTTCCCAGCACCGTTTACTGAATAGCTTCTTGTTAAAGATGAGTTGGTTGAGGAATTGAGGCTTTGCTTATGGAATCTCTATCCTACTCCACTGGTCTATGTGCCTGTACTTGAACCAATACCAAGCTGCTTTGATTACTATAGTCTTATAGTAAAGTTTGAATTCTGGAAGTGTGATACCTCCTGCTTTGTTTCTTTTGCTAAGGATTGTTTTAGCTATTCATGGTTGTTTATGTTTTCATATGAATTTCTGTATTGTCATTTCCAGGTCTGAGAAGCATGATGTTGGTAACTTAATGGGTATTACATGAATCTGTAGATTGCCTTTGGTAGGATGGACATTTTAACAATGTTGATTCTTCCTATCATGAGCATGGAATATTTTTCCATTTGTGGTCTTCTTGAATTTCTTTGAGCAGTGTTTTGTAGCTCTCATTGTAAAGGTCTTTCACTTCTCTGGTTAGGAATATGCTGAGGTATTTCACTTTTTTAATGGCTATTATAAATGGGATTGGGCTTTTACTTTAGATCTCTGTCTGCTTGTTGTGGTGTATAGGAATGCAACTGTCTTTTGCATATTGGTTTTGTACCCTGAGACTTTGCCAAAGTTCTTTATCAGTGCAAGCAGGTTATTGACAGATTCTCTTGAATTTTCAAGGTGTAGGATCATCAGCAAAGAGGGATATCATCAGCAAAGAGGGATAACTTGACCTCCTCTTTTCCTATTTGGATATCCTGATTTCCTTCTCTTATCCAGTTGCCCAAACTAGGACTTCAGACACAATGTTAAACAAGAGGGGTGAGTGTGGGCAGTCTTGTCTTTTTCCAGTTTTCAGGGGAAATGTTTCTAGTTTCTCTCCATTTAGCAATATGTTAGCTGTGGGTTTGTTGTAGATGGCACTTACTATGTGGAGATATGTTCCTTCTATACCTAGGTGTTTGAGGATTTTTATCAAGAAGGGATGCTAGATTTTATCATAAACTTTTTCTGCATCTAGTGAGATAATCTTGTGGTTCTTGTTTTTACATCTGTTGATGTATTTAATGATATTTATGGTCTTGTGAATGTTGAACCAGCCCTGCATCCTGGGGATGAAGCCTACTTGTTCTTGGTGGATGATTTTTGAGATGTATTTTTAGATCAGATTTGCTAGACCTTGTAGAGGATTTTTGCATCTATGCTTATTAGGGATATTGGCCTGTAGTTCTCTTTTTTTTGGATCTTTACCTGATTTGGGTATCAGTGTGATGTTATCTCTGTAATATGATTTGGGGAGAATTCCATCTTTCTCAATTGCCTAGAATACTTTCAATAGGATTGGTATCAGCTCCTCCTTGTCATTTTGTAGAATTCTGCTGGAAAGCCATCCGATGGTTCAGGGCTTTTTTTTTTGTAGGTAGTTTTCTTATGGCAGAGTCAATTTCCTGGATTGTTATTGGTCTATTTAGTGTCTCAATGTCTTTTTGTTTCACCCTGGGGAGATTGTGTGATGTCAGATAGTCCTCCATTTCATTTAGGTTATCAAGTTTGTTTCCATACAGGTGTACATAGTAATCTCTAATAGTCTTTTGTATTTCTTTGGTGTCAGTTGTGATTTGATCTTCTGTGTTTCTGATTGTGTTTATTTGGGCTTTTTCTTGGTCATTCTGGCTAGGGGTCCATCAATCTTGTTAATTTTTTCAAAGAACCAGCTTTTTGTTTTGTTGATGTTTTCTATGATATTTTTGTCTTTTATGTCCTGTATTTGGGCTCTTATTTTGGTGATTTGGATTCTTCTCTCAAAGTTGGGATTTTGGTGGTCTTCTCCTTCCAGCTCCCTTAGGTGATTTGTTAGACTCTCTACTTGTAGTCGTTCTGTTTTCTTGATATGTGCTTGTAGAAATACAAATTACCCTCTTAGAACTATTTTCTTGGCATCCTAGCAGTTTTGGTAAGATATATCTTCATTTTCATTTGTTTTCTGAAATTTTTTGATTTCTGCTTTAATTTCAGTGTTGATCCATTATTGTTCAGCATCATGCTGTTTTGTGTCCATGTCCTTGTGGGCTTTGGGGAAATGTTTTTGTTGTTGATATTTATTTCTATTCCACTGTGGTCTGAGAATGTGCATTGCAAGATCTCAACCTTATGGAATTTGTTTATGCTTGATTTATGGCCAAGGATGTGATCAGTGTTGGAGTTTGTACCATGTAGTGATGAGTAGAATGTATATTCTGTGGTTGTTGGGTGGAATAATCTGTAGGTATCTATTAAATCCATTTGGTTGAGTGTCAAGTTTAGGTTCTGGATTTCTTATTGATTTTTTGCCTGGATGATCTTTCTAGGGCTGTCAGTGGGGTATTCAAGTTCCCTACTATTGTAGTTTTAGAGTCAGTATCTTTTTTTAGTTTATTTAGTAATTGCTTTATAAATGCTGGTGTTCCTGTGTTGGGTGCATATATGTTTAAGATGGATATTTCTTGGTGACAGATTAGGTCTTTTATCATTATGTTGTCTTTTTGCATCCTTTTAAATTTTTTATAGCTTAAAGGTTATTTTGTCTGATATTAAGATCATAACTCCTGCTTTCTTTATGATCCATTTGCTTAAAACTTGTTTTCCATCCTTTACTTTAGAGTCTGTGTGCATCCCTTGTGGTGAGATGAGTCTCCTGGATGTAGCAAATAATTGGGTCATGGTTTCATATCCAGTTTGCCATTCTGTGTCTTTTCAGTGGTGCATTTAGTCAATTCACCTTCAGACTGATTATTGAAATATGATTGTTTCTCCCTGTCATGAGGTTCTTATAATTTTTTTTCTTCATTTGCTTGTTTTCTTTTGGCTTGGGGTTAATGTATGTATGTGCTTTCAAGTTTCTTGTTGCACTGTATTCTTTGTTGATTCTGTGCTCTGCTGTTCTCTTAGAAAGTGTGTGTTCAATCTTTTTCTTCTTTCTTCTGTTCTTTTTTTTTTTGAGTTGGAGTCTCACTCTGTCGCCCAGACTGGAGTGCAGTGGCCCGCTCCTGGCCACTGCAGCCTCGACCTGCTGGGCTCTAGTGATCCTTCCGCCTCAGCCTTCCAAGTAGCCGGAATTACAGGCATACACTACCACGCCCGGCTGATTTTTTGATTTATTGTAGAGATGAGGTCTCGCTGCCCAGGCAGGTCTTGAACCCACGGGCTCAGGCAATCTACTCACCTCAGCCTCCCAAAGGCATGGGATTACAGGCTGAGCCACCAAATCCAGCTCTTCTGTTCTTAATACCTTTTTAAGTTTCTCCTGTAGAGATGGTCTGGAAGCTGCATAATCTCTTAGGGACTGGATGTCTGGGAAGGATTTTAATTCTCCATCACTGATGAATCTGAGCTTGGCTGGATAGGAAATTCTTGGTTGAAATTGTTTTTCTTTGTAGACTTGAATATAGAGCTCCAGTTCCTTCTTGGTTGTAGTACTTCTGCTGATAGGTATGTTGCAATTCTGATTGGTTTTCCCTTGTAGGTAGTCTGATCTTTCTCTCTTTCTGCCTTTAGGATTTTTTCTTTTGTGCCTATTTTGTGTGGGCAAATTACTATGTGTCTAGGGGTTGCTCTTCTCATTTGATGTCTTCTGGGGTTTCTCTGTTTCTCTTGTGCTTGGCTGGTCACATCTTTGGTGAGATGGGGTTAGTTTTGTTGGATTACCTCCCGGAATACTTGCTCTAAGTGGTTCTCCATTTCCCTTTCTTCTTCTGGGATACCAATCAGGCATAGGTTCGGCCTCTTGATATAATTGCACATCCTTTGTAGGCTTTGTTCTTTATTTCTGAGTCTTTCTATGTTGTTTACTTATCAGGTAAATTCCACATTCTGGTCTTCAAATTCTAAGATTCTTTCTTCAGCTAGATTAATTCTGCTTTCCATGCATGTCATCTTGTTATTTATTTCCTGGATGAAATTTTTTATTGCCAAAATCTCTGTTACAAATTCTTTCAGCGTTGCACCTTGTCTTTCTTGAGTCTTATTCACTGTTTACATTTATTCCCTAATCCCTGTCATATTCTGGGAACAGTCATTGGTGATTTCCATTGTTTGGGCACCAAGATCTGATTTTTTTTTCATGAGTTTGTCTTTGGTACAGTTGAAATTGCCTGAGGCCTTCCTTTGGTTTTTTCTCCTTTGTGACAGATCTCTTGTTTTTCTCTTTAGTTCTGTTATTCAGTGTCAGTGGGAGAGGTTTTCTCTTCTGATGTTTGCTCAGTCCTCTATTCTTTCCTGATCTAGGCTCTGGATTTGTTGTATTTTGAAATAGGATGGTGGGTGGGAAGTTTTGCTGTCTCTTGTAGTTTTTGATATTCGAATAAAGTAGGGGATGAGTGTTAGGAATCAGAAACAACTTGCAAATTAAAATGTTCACTTATTGTGGTATGTGTTCCCTGAGACCCATTTCCCACCACCATTCTATCTTATGATGCAAAGCAGAAACCAATGCAAAAGCAATTAAACACATACACACATACCCCCAAACAAACTGGAATAACAACAAAGTGAAACCAAACAACAACAAAAAAACCCCAAGAAAACTAAACACACACACATGTTTAGCACAAAGTGTATAGAGAAGAAAAACAGAAAGATTGGAGGGAAATAAAAAAAGGGGGGATTCAACTCGAACCCCTCACACTTATATTGACATACACCTTAAACTATAAAAAATGAATATAAAATAACCCAGAAGAACAAAAGAGCAAAAACCACCACCAACAACAATATTGGAAGATGAACGCTCAATCACTCACATACACACATAAACAGAAAATGACAAATAAAAGAAGAAAGAAACAGAAAAAGAAAAGAAAAAAAATTTGGAGGGAGATGTGGATCAAACCTTCATGTATACATCTATGCACAAAGGAAAAAGATTTAAAAAATAGATGAACTAGCAGTCAGCACATTTTTAAAAATTAAAAAAATAATTGAAAATTAAAAACAAAAAAACCCCTGCCCTCTTGTTGCAGGCTCTGTAATTGTTTCTCTAATCAGGTCTCTCCTGTTGAGTCACCTCTTTCACTCCCTCCTCAGGGATTGAAGTAGCGAAGGAGGAAGGGCGGTGAAGGTGGGTGGGACGACAGTTCTCCCCTCCCGCTCTCGCTCTCATATGGTGAGGGAGATCTCCTCTTTTGGGGAGGTATGGGATTGTCTCTTCCCTAGGTATACACTCTCACCAGAGGTGTCCCAGTCAGGCCTATTCTGGAATGGAGTTCTACTATTGTAACTGACGTATAGGCTTTGCCTGGGTTTGTCCTTCTTAGTCGTGGCCCAGCTGTGTGGGTCTGACGTTCAGAGGAATGCTGGGGAGGAGGGGGTTTGGGTCAGCCCCAGCCTCACCACTGATCTCTTTGGAGTTCTTCCTCATCCTTTTCTGTCCACACCTTTGTCCCACAGCTGGGTCAGGGTAGGGGGTGGGGTGCCTGGAACTCAGCACTCGTCAGGTCCCTCTGAAGTTCGTGCTCTCAGGATATTCTTTCTGGGTCATGATCAATCCCTGAGTAGTTGATCTGCCAGTCACAGATATCAGGTTTGTTGCTCAGTGGTGAGCAATCAGAGCACTCTCCTGCCCCGCCTTCAAGATGGTGGTGGGGTGCCTCCCTTGTCCTCTTCCATGGGAACTTGCCTCTGTACTCCTTCTGCAACCCCTGCCAGGTGCTGAAGTGGTGAGGCAAAGCCAGGAGCCAACAGTCTCTCCTGCTTCAATGATGAGGGAGAGCCTGGGGCAACAGTTTATCCCCACTGCTCTTGCAAAGGAAAACTTCTGTCCATTTAAAAAAAAAATCAATGGCACTCCACTTCTGTGACCTGGGAAGAGCCAAGGACGCAGTAGAGAAGCTGCAGCACCAACTGTTGCACCAGAGGCCTGGCCACCCTCTCACAATCCCCACTTAGACAGTCTCTCCCAGCATTTTCTTCCCAGGGAAGGTTTGTTGATTAAAAAGAAAGAAAAAAAAAAAAAGAAAGAAAGGAAAAAAAAGAAAAAAATATGGTGCTCAGCTTCTATGTCCCAGGAATAGCTAGGGTCCAGGCCCAGCTGCTGTGGCATCAGCCGCTGCATGAGGAATGCCTTGGCCGCTATTTCCTTAGCCCTCACTCAGTCAGCCATTCACATGCCCACTTGCTCACCAGCATGTATACAAAATTTTCCATACACTTAATCACATGGGGACTTGCATAGTCCGACTGGCTCCGCCACCATCTTCCTGACTCCCTCTAAATTTTTCTGTGAGCACAGATTTGACTGTGTCCCAGAGGTTTTGATAACTTGTTTCATTATTGTCACTTGTTTCATGAAATTTTTAAATTTCCATCTTGATTTTATTGTTGACCTAAAGGTCATTCAGGAGCAAATTGTTTAACTTCCTTGTGTTTGATTGTTTCCACGAGTTCTTCTTGGAGTTAATTTCTACATTAATTCCACTGTGGTCTTAGATGGTGTTTAATATAATTTCAATATTTGAAATTTATTATGACTTGATTTGTGGCCTATTATATGGTCTCTCTTGGAGAATGTTCCATGGGCTGACGAGAAAAATGTATATTCTTTAGTTTTGGGATGAAATTTTCTGTAGATGTCTGTTAGTTGCATTTCTTCTAGGTCTTGTTTAACTCCAATGTTTCTTTTTTTGATGTTCTTCTTTGATGATCTGTCTATTGCTGTCAGTGGAGTGTTGAAATCTCCCACTATTATTGTATTGGTGTCTATCTCTTTTTTTAGGTTTAGTAGAACTTGTTATATAAAGTTGAGGGCTCAGGTGTTAGGTGCATATATATTTAAAATTGTTATGCTTCCTTGTAGGATTGATCCCTTTATCATTATATAATAGACTTCTTCATTTTTTTTTTTTTTTTTACTGTTGTTAATTTAAAATCTGTTTTATCTGATATTAAGATTGGCTACTCGTGCTTGTTTTTGGTTTCTATTTGCTTGGAATATTTTCCCTCATGTCTTTACTTTTAGTCCATAGGGGTCTTTGTTAGTTAATTGGATTTCCTGGAGGCAGCAGATATTTGGCTTATATGTGTATTTTTAAATTCATTCTGCCAGTCTGTATATTTTTAGTGGGACATTGAAACCTTTTACAGTCAGAGTTAATAATGATATGTAAAGTACATTTTTTATTTACCAGACTGTTTGTTATCTAGTTGCTTTGTCTATTTATTTTCTCTGTTGTGCTGGTATTCCCCAAAGACTATGAACTTAAGATTGTCAGCATTTTTCTATTGGTGCATTTTGACATTTTGTTTCAGTATTTAGAACTTCTTTGAATATTTCTTATAGAGCAAGTTTAATGGTGACAAATTCCCTTACATTTGCTTGTCTGCAAAGGACTTCATTTCTCCCTCATTTATGGAACTTAGTTTTACAGGATAAAAAAAATCCTTGACTGACAGTTGTTCTGAATGAGGCAATTGAAGATGGGGTCCCAATCTTTTCTGGCTTTTAGGGTTTCTTCTGAAAAGTCTGCAGTTAGTCTGACAGGCTTATCTTTATATGTTATTTGATGATTTTGTCTCACTTCTCTTAAAATTCTTTCCTTCACATTAACTTTGCAAATCTGGATGATTATATGCTTTGGGGATGACTATATGCTTTGGGGATAAATTTTCCTTGGGCTTCTTTTATTTGGATGTTTAGATCTCTGGCAAAGTCAGGGATGTTTTTCTTCATTATTTTTTCAAATATGCTTTCCAAACCTGTTGCTTTCTCTTCTTCCTGAGGAATAGCTATGATTCTTAGGTTTGGACATTTTACATAATCCCACATATCAGAGACTTTGTACTGTTCTCTTGATTCTTTTGTCTTTATTGTTGTTTCTTTGGGCTAGTTCAAAAGCCTTATCTTCAATTTCTGAAATACTTTCTTCTGCTTGATCTAGTCTACTGTCAAAACTTTCCACTGCATTTTGTATTTGCCTAAGTACTTCTTTCATTTCCAGAATTTTAGTTTCTTTTTTAAAAAAAGTATCTATGTCTTTGGAGAATTGTTTATTGATGCCCTGAATAGTTTTTTTTTTCCTTCATTTTTTATGTTGGTTTTCAATTTTCTCCTGAAGTTCCTTGACAGATTTTATCATCAACCTTTTGAATTCTATTTCTAGAGCTTCAAAAATTTCATTTTGTTTAGAGTTCATTGCTGAAGAGTTGGTGTGATCTTTTGGGGTGTTGGGGAACTGTATTCATTCATATTGTCAGAATTATTTTTCTGATTTCTTCTCATCTGTGTTGACAATTTCTTTTTATTTGAGATTAGCAGGGGTTGATATAGGTTCTGTAAGGTTCTCTTGGTTATATATAACTTTGGTGTGGTGAGTTTCTCAATTGCCAAGATGTGGCAGCCCTGTGTTGTGTATCTTTGCTGGTTCACAGTATCATGAGTGGCTGGAATGGTTTGGAAAGTTTTGTTAACTGGCACTTGGGATCAAGCCTTCCCCCAAAGCTGAGGTATTGTGTCCATTGTGGTTGGCTGTATTGTTGACCTCTGGCCAGTATGTGGCACTTGTGGGAGAAAGCTGGCTATGGTGGTGGCTGTAGGGTTTCTTCTTGGTGAGTGCAACTCCAAAGAAGTGCCCAGCTAGCCTAGGCTGAAGGAGGGGCTCTGAGGATTTCTCAAGTACTCCATATATTTTTAGCCTTCTGGTATAGTGCAGGGAAAAGGAACTGAAGCACCCCGCAAGTGTGTGCCCTTAGCTACTCTAATGGGGATTAGGAGGGAATCCCAGGCCACTGGGGCAATGCTTTTGTGCAGAACAGGCCCAGTTGAGTTCACAAGTGAGAGGTTTGCTATGGCAATGCATCCCACCTGGCTTTTGCCTTGGCCTCAAGAAATCTATGATCTGATTGTCAAGTTGATGCTGGCCTCAAGGTCTCAGGTGTTCTCAGGTAACCCGCCTAGCCAAGAACTGTCTGCAACTGTGAAATTTGTCCTTGGGGTCCATATCCTCCCAAGTTGTCTAGAAAACATCCATTCCACACTGCATGGGCTGAGTTTCTGGGAAATAGTGACTGATGCTGCTCAAGGTTTTCTTTCTGCAACATTCCACAGCAGAGCATGGTTCTGGGGTAGGCAGTTTCTCATAAGAGACTGGGTTTCTACAAGGCTCAGGGAGCCCTGCAAGTTCATGGCATGAGCACAGAACTTTGAATTTCCATCACTCACCTTCCATATTGTGTCTAGAGGTGGGGTGCACCATGGTGGTGTAGGAAAAGACTGGCCAGTTCCAGCCCAGGTCAATGAATTTTTTTCTTCTTTGTTCTAAGTGGTTATTATCACTCCTGTGGAGACTCATGGGGTGTGCTGCTGGATCTGTTCTGAGTTCTCTGGGTTCTGAGGAAACTCTATCTTGGTTAACTCTGTAGGAGAAACTCACTCTAGCTCCCTCATGTTGGCCATCTTAATCTTTTTTTTTTTTTAATCAATATTTTTTATTATGATTTTCTGGGGTACAGTTAAGGGTTAGGTGTACAATTACGTTTCATTCAGGTACCCGGCCATCTTAATCTTGATACCCAGATTCATTTTCTTGATGTTCTAAGTATGCTACCCGTGAAAATTCACTTTTGCTGGCTTGTCAGGTCCTGGGTTTCCTTCCCTGTGTCTTTGAGCAGAGCAACTTTGGTATCCTGTTCACAGCGCCAAAACTGTAGAGTCCACGGGAAGGCTTCCCCTTCACCCTCTGAAGTTTCACAAAGGCTCCAACTACCACCAGTGAGGCTGGCTGAACAAAATCTGAGCTGGTACCAAGGTGCTGACTGTGGTAAAAGCAGTGGGAGTCTATTGACGCTCACTTCAGGTTTCATCTGGGTTACTAAAATGTCAACCCAAAATAATCAAAAGGGTCAGAATCTAGTTTAAAGACAGTTCATTTAAGTACAAAGGTTGAGAACTGCAGCCTGTGACACACTTCCAAGTTGCCTTGGGGAGTGTGGATTCTTTGTTCTTTATCTTAAAGTTAGTAGTATTTTAGTCAATATAACATTTCCAGTTTTGACATACAAACCAGTGTGAATTTCTTTTAAAACATGACCAGGGGGATTCAGATTGAACAGAAAGGAGAAATTTGATTACTTTTGTCCCTGAGATAACTTCTACAACCATCATTCCTCAATAATTGTATGGATCACTATTCAGCAGAATCTTTTGTAGATAAACATGAATTTCATTGTAAGACTACCATAGTTTCCAGTTACAAAACTGAGTTCATAAATTTGCATGTTTTTCTTGCAAATTCAGGGTTTTTTTTTCAACTTGACTTTTGAACAGTTGGCCATCCCAAAAAAGTTCAGTTCTTTGATGTGCGAACAACTGTATAATTTAATTTAATTTCTCCTTCCCTTTCCAACTTACAAAAAAAAAAAAAAGGAAAATATAATTGATTTAACTGTGAGTGGTTGACCCTTATTTACCAGTCAATAGTAGAAGGCTCTGAAATTATATTTCCTATATTTTGCTTATTTCCAGTAAGATGCACCTGATGTCTACCTGTGCTATTTGTGAGTTGGCAAAGGTGATTTATGCACAAACCAAACAAAAAGCTGTCATAAATTACTGTCATAGAATGTGCTTGTTCTAAATAGTTAAGATTAGCAGAGTCATAAGATCTACTACTAGGACACTTGGTTATTAAACCAAAGAAGAAATTTAAGTAT
Organism: Carlito syrichta; assembly: GCF_000164805.1. NCBI lineage: Eukaryota > Metazoa > Chordata > Mammalia > Primates > Tarsiidae > Carlito > Carlito syrichta. Next base: position 865,434 of record NW_007248568.1, on the reverse strand, counting down.
TGTCTCTGGTCACCCTGCAATGAAACAGCAGCAGCAACAACAACAACAACAAAAACCCACAAATTAAAAAAATCTCTCTCTTTTCTATTTTATTTTTTATTTTGTATTTCAATCAGCACTTGACTTTTAGTGAGGAAGTAAGGAAGAGTTATTGTGCTAGTGCATTATGCATGGAAAGTCAATTTTTCCTTTGCATTTGGAAATAAATCAGTTTGTGTCACTTAACTTAGAGTGAGAAAGCTATTCAAACAACACTGTTAATACCACACAATGTTTTTCAATTTCATCAATTCTTGATGTCACTTTGGAAAATATGCTATTGTAGGGATGGTATCAAAGTAAAGTGATATATGTACCTCATTTCTTTATTTTGTCCTGTAGAAGACTTAGAAATGGTGGCTTCTTGAATTAGATTAACCCTGTTCTCAAAGACACCACATTGCTTAATAAGGTAGGTGATATTAAAATGTTCTATCTATTCAAAGCTATTGGTTTAATGCTTTATTAACAAAAAAAGTTTGTTTTCAGTATTAAAATTATAATTCAAATGAGTTTTTGGATTTTGGGTTGTATCCATATTTTCCAGCAAAGAAGTCAACAGATAGATTATTTTAAAAATAACAAAACAAAAAATCCATCTTTCAGGTGGATTGTCTTTAATTAGGTTCTCTCCCTATTTTATCTTTGGTGGGGAATTGTTTGAGTTCTAAATGCTTCACATGTGTTTAATGAACTAAACTTCACCACTACCCATTCTATGCATTTTAAGAAATTATTGTCTTTTTCAACCACATTCAAATAACAATTTTGGTACTCAGTAAAACCTGATTCTGATTATGTAGCATACAAAATTCAGGGGCTCAAATCACCAGCAATTTGCTTCCCTAAGTTGCTTTCTTAAATCACTTTTAAATAGATTTATGTTGCCTGTGGATATAAAGCAATGGAGTAAAACTAAACCTTCCTGATTTCCAAATCAGCATTTAAAGAGCTATAATTCATATTTAATGAAGAAAAACAGCTAAATAAGCATCCACAGCATTTAAATAGAGAATTTTTGCTCATAAAGTTTTTATCCCCCGCTAAAAGACCCTTTACTATATCTTTTTATTATGCTTTGATGCAAAACGCTAAAAGGAAGTTGGATATTGTTAAATTGCTATTAAATTATAAGAGAACAAATATTAGGAATAAATTTCAGCTAAGTTAACAAGGACAAGCTTGGCAGTTTTCCTAACTTGTGCTCAACATTTTAGTTTTCAAATGGAGAAAATATTTTATTGCCAACAGAACATGAAACAATATTGAGGCCAGATGTCTCTGACCTTTTGTGTAAGACAAAAGTACCTTCTATTTCATGACTAGGCATCCTGTTTATAAATGTCTACATTGTGGTGAAATCGACTTTGTTTTACCTGTGAAACTGGGTTTGACCATTTCCCCTGAAATAAAGGTGGGTTGTTCAGCTCTGCTTGCTTGAAGGCAAAGTAATATAAAAATTGATAACATAATGCATGTGTATCTGGGGCTTTCACCAATGCTTAAGTATACATGCCTTGAATCTCCATCATCAAAAAACATCCCATTTCTATGGCAAAGCCAACAGTAGGTCCAGATGAAAAAAGGAATATACTGTGTGTACTTGCTGATTCCCTGAAACATGTATTTTTATTGGTTATAGGTCCCAATTTTGCTTCACATTTAGTCTTATTTTCTGAGATTGACCAGAATTGAGGAAAAATGATAAGACATGTTTAGCGAGAGTGAACTATTAACAATTACTTTAAATAGACACTGAGATTTCAGCTTGTGTATTTGGTTATCATTTCCAACTACACTTATGAAGACAACGTCCCTTCTTCCAGGCAAGACTAATGTCTTTCACATTTTATTATTCTAGGCAAAGAAAATGATACCATTGGCCTCAAACAAATTCAATCAGTTGTGTAATCAGCTTTAAGCTCAAAAACAGTCTTACTATAATACTAAAGACATTAATTGAGCTTTTCCTTATATATCTAACTGTTTGTTTATTAAGTTGTTGCATGTGGAAATTTGTAAGTCTAAACACCTTGAAGAACAGGAGGAAAAAATCTTAAGTATTTGTTTGTATTTCAGTCTTCTGATATACACTTTCCTTCCCAGATAGGGTGTCAGTATGCATAGCAATGCTTTCCTTCACATCTGAGGCATAGTTTTGATCGGTGTTCAAAGACTACCTTGTCCTGGAGGTATGAATCTCTATATACTTGGGAGTAAAATTTAAACTGACTACTGACTCAAAGTCACATGTAAAAGAATAATGACTGTGAATTTCTTCTGGCTTGAATGGAGTGTTCTATTGATCTCTGAAATGAAATATAAGTGGTATCCAATGGATTGCCTATTTTAATGCAGCAGAGAAAATTCAATGAATTGCCCAATTCTCTGGGGACCTCTAGAAATCATCCAGAGCATAGTGTTAATGGAGAATGGCACAAGGAAATTAAGTACAGGCCCTCCTAGAACTCATCATTTAAGGCCATGACATCTGAGTCATTGCTTCACAATTATACAGGGCCCTGATAAACGAATTTAAGAGCGGAGTGGGGATCTAGTATTCAGACCATGTGTTGTTTGTATAGAATGGTTCACTCTGCATCTGAAAGACATCTGCATCCATTGACTTCTTTATTGACTTATGAAGATAAAAGAATCCTGTGGGTATCAGAATGCATAATAGAGATTATTCTTATGCTCTTCCACTATTGAAAATATACACATCACACTTTAAATGACATTTATCTTTGTGCAGTTGGCTTTGGTATGTCAGGCTAACATTTGTGGGCTTACCTTCCAGCTACATCATGCTCATTAACTTGAGGTGGAATCTTTGTATATACAGGAAGGGTACAATTCTGATAATACAAGACGTAAGTGCAATGATTTGCCTAGAATTATCTTGTAAACATTTTAAATATTGCAAAGGTAGTATAAGATTGATCAAATAATGCATGTGTATCTGGACTTTGATACCCCTCGAGTGATTATATGCTATATATATCTTGAATCTGATTATGAAAACTAAATATGTTCATTATAGAAAGCTGGAATGTGCAAAAAGAGGTACAAAGTGAAAACTGTCTTATATCTTAAATTATTGTTTATATATGTCAGAAATATATTTATGTGACATATACAAGATATATATATTTGTATCACAATATGCAATATGTGAATATACAAAATTCTGATTTGTCTTCAGTGTTTCTGGTTTATATGTTAATAAATGCACTTATGTACTATTATTTTAATTTCTTCATAGTATTCTATATTGATGTAACATGATTTATTTAATCAATTCATTAATTATAGACATTTAGATTGTTTCCAAATGTTCAGCATAATAAATCTGTAATTTGACTAATCCTTTATAGAAATCATTGTGCAATCTCTGCTGCATGCTACATTCTCAGGATAATTGTTTTTTTTTTTTTTTTTTTTTTTTTTTTGAGTTGGAGTCTCACTCTATCGTTGCCCAGACTGGAGTGCAGTGGCACACTCCTGGCCACCGCAGCCTCGACCTGTTGGGTGCGGCTATCCTTTCACCTCAGCCTTCCAAGCAGCCGGAACTACAGGTGCACGCTACCACGTCTGGCTAGTTTTTGATTTATTGTAGAGACAAGGGCTCATCAATTTTCCTGGGTGGGTCTTGAACCTGCGAGCTCTGGTAATTCACTTGCTTCAGCCTCCCAAAGTGCCAGCCTCAGGATAATTGTTAAGAGCAGAAGTATTATAACAACTGAGTTGCTCATTTTAATGATTCTTTTAAGTATTGCCAACTTGCCTTCTAGAAAAGTTATACCCATTTTCATTCCCACAAACAGATTATGAGAATTTATGTTTCCTCATTCTATAGCCAACACCAGGAATTCTTATTTTAAAAAAAGTTCTTCACTAATTAAGAGACAGAAATAGACATTTCATTTTCAAATGTGCATTTTCATTACTTAACACGTTGACTGCTTTTTACATGTGTATCAGCTATTTATACATCTTGTTCATTGTACTATCAGGTTCTGTAAACTACCCAAGTCTTTATTTTTTTTACTGTATTTAATGTTTGCTTATTTTCATTAATTTTATGACCTCTTCATATATTAATAATATGAACACTTTTTGTCATATGTGTTAAAATACACCCCCCTCAGTTTGTGGTTTGGAAAGGGACATTTTCCAGCAGATTTTTGTCTCTATATTTTACCTATGTTAGTTTTAAACAAATATGCACATCAACTATCTCTTGGAAAAAGAAAGTCAAAGAATATTCTGGACATTGGGGAAAAGTGGAGTGAAGAGAGGTAGTAGCAGACCGTAGTTCACATTTGTATATTGTGAGCTCATATGTGGAGGTAAGAAATTTACCGTATATTTTTACATAACCATTTGAGAACCATGAATAATTTATTCCCATGAACAGTCATTTGTGGTGGGACAGATTGACAGGCAAGTGATAGGTCAGATTAAGGTGAATAACATCATTGATGACACAACAAATGGATGAACATGGGATGTTCTTCCATTTGTTTGTATCATCAATGATTTCTTGGAACAGCATTTATTCAATACAATACCCATTAAATTGCCAGCATCATTTTTTCACCAGCCTAGAAAAGACAATACAGTAATTCACACGGAAGCCAAAAAGAGCACGAATAGTCAAAGTAATCCTCAGCAAAAGGAACAAAACTGGAGGTATTACAGTTCCAGACTTCAAACTATATTACAAGGCTACAGTAATCAAGATAGCATAGTATTGGTACAGGAATAGACACATAGACCAGGGAACAGGACAGAAATTACAGAAATAAAAACGTAGTCCCTCAGCTAACTAATCTTTGACAAAGTCATCAATAACAAACACTGGGGAAAGGAAATCAAATTTAGCAAATAGTTCTAGGAAAACTAGCTAGCCACATCCAGAAGAATAAAACTGGACTGCCACCTATTACTATATAGAAAAAATCAATTAAAATGGATCAAGAACTTAAATATAAAATCTCAGACTATAAGTATCGAAGAAGAAAACATATGGGACACACTCCTGGACATTGGAGTAGGCAATGAACTAATGATTAAGTCTTAAAAGCAAGTGCAACAAAAGCTAAGATGGAACCTTACCAAGCTCAAAAGCTTTCACACAGCAAAATAAACCATCAAGGGAGTAAAGAGATAACCCATGAAATGGGAAAAAATTTTTGAAAGCTATGCATCTGACAAAGATCTACCAAGGAACTAAAATGAATTGGCAGGAAAAACAAACAAACAAACAAACAACCCCATTAAAAAGTAGGCAAAGGACATGAACAGACACTTCTTAAAGGATGACATACAAGTTACCAACAAACACATGGAAAAATGCTCTGCCTCACTAGTCATCAGAGAAATTCAAATCATACAGTGAGATACCAACTAACACCAGTGAGGATGGTAATCATTGAAAAGTCAAAAAGCAGCAGGTACTGGTGTGGCTGCAGATAAAAGGTGATGCTACACTGATGGTGGGAACGTAAGTTAATTTAACATCTATGGAAAGCAATGTGACAATTTCTCAAAGTACTAAAAATTGAGCTTCCCCATGATCCAGCATTCCCTCTCTTGGGAATATACCCAGAGGAACATAAATTGCTCTACCAAAAAGATACCTGCACATGCATATTTATTGCCTTACTATTCACAATAGCAAAATCATAGGACCAACCCAGATGCCCATCAAAAGTGGACTAGATAAAGAAAATGTGATACATATGCATAATGGAATATTATGCTGCCACAAAGAAACACAAATCATGGCCTTTGCAAGAACTTGGATGCAAGTTGGAGAGCATCATACTAAGTGAAATATCACAGAAGCAAAGAACTGTGATAATGTTTTGTTTTCACTCATAAGTGATTCCTGAACACTAGTCACACTGTCACAAGGTTGAGGTTGTCAGAAGCTGGGCACTGCTAGGAGAGGAAAGGACGGAAGGGGGCAACATAATGGGTACCTGGACTACCAAGGGGAGGGAGGGCCAGCTAGAAGCCCAAACTTCACCTGCATGCAGAATACTTACGTAGCATATTCTCACTTGTAACCCACAACTCTAAAACAAACAAACATATCAAAAAAAGGGAATAAGCCATTCTATGTGATTAAGGTGATAATTACAGAGAAAGAACATTAACTCTCAAGGTCATTAAGCTTCCACATGCCACACTGCAGTTGTAATTTACTAGTGACCTTTAAGAGTTGGTAAACTTTTAAATGTAATTTTTAGAGAAATTTACCTGAAGCCACCCAATGGTACTTGGGATAAGTGTGTGGCATATACACAATAGCTTATTGGGTGACTTATGCTGGCCTGACACCATTAATAATGGTCAGATTACCGAAGATGGTTCCTTTGGCCACCAGCATTGTCTGCCTGTTTAACTGATACGCGATATTTTTCTTCAGTGGTATCCTGGCCTGGAGACTCTAGCTGGAAAACCTTTGCCCCTCCTGGGACCCTTGTTTATTTACTTTCATGGCCTTATCTATTATCCTAAGGACTTTAAAACCATTAGAAAGATAGAAATTGTATGTTCTTTCATGGTAAATCAATTAATTCTAATAAAGAGTATGTCACTTTTTATTCTATGCATTGAAGGTTGGAATGTTGAAATGACTTCAGTGACAGCTTTCACAAGCCCATCATTTAAGATAATGGATAAAACAGAGCATTATACTGAAGCAGAGTTCACTTCAAAGCATGGCATCACTACATTTTCATAACTCATGCTAACAATACAAATGTATAGTCAAGGTGAAATATGTTAATAGATGTATTATTATACTTTTGTAGTAACTCTTTATTTTTTATTCCTTTTTTCTTCCTTATTATGGAGATTCTATTTTCTTTTTCAATCCTGAAGAAATACTCTCAGTAGCTGAAGTATGAACTTATAGGGGTGTTGTGAGGATTGAAAATGATAACTCTTGGGAAAGGGCTTTGAAAAATTGCAAAGCACTTTATAGATTCTAGATACAGAGATAAGTATTTTCAGGCAAAATGCAACATCTTGGCCTTTACGCCAACTTTTGCCACTGATAGAGACAGAATAAATAGACCTGGCACAGTGCCTCAGGCCTATAATCCCAGAACTTTGGACCAGAAAAACAGCTTGAGGTCAGGAGTTTCAGACCAGTCTGGGCAACATAGTGAGATCTCTTAAAAATTTTTAAAAACAGCTGGACATGGTTGTACATCTACTCAGGAGGCTAAGGTGGAAGAATCACTTGAGCCTGGGAGTTTGAGGCTGCAGTGAGGTATGATTGCATCACTGCACTTCAGCCTGGGCAATACAGCAAGACCCTAACTCTAAAAAAGAAATAAAGAATGAATAATAACACTGGTGAGGGTGAAAATGAAGGATGAAAACATCAGGACAGTAGCAAATTATCTGCAAAGATCATTAAGTATGGAGGAGGAGAAATCTTTTGGGGTGGGAGGGCAGTGGGGTTGCTTTGTTTTTTGCTTAGACATCTAGATCCTTAATCACTACATGAAGCTAAGGAGTGCAATAAGTTTAAATGTTGCCCCATTTATCATGCCCTTCTTTCATGCTGTTGAATCAGCATGATACAAAGGAAACAGCCTGCACTGCAAGTCGTGAGAATTGACTGAGTCCCAGCCATGCCACCAACTAGATTAGTGGCACTGTGATATCTACTTATTTCATCAGGTCCTCCATCTAAAAAGGGATATTTGAGGAGATTAGTATTTTCTAAGGTGAAATACATACACAATGATTGCAGTTAAGATGATTTTTAGGTGGCATATGCAACATATTAATTATTATGCATTTATTTAAATACATATTAAAATAAATGTAATGCCTATATAAAGCATGTAATTTTCTGGATGTTAATGCTAAGTACAAACGTTGCAGTCCCACCGGGGCTACACTGCCAGTCTGAAACCCACATAGCATCCAAGGATACAATGGGTCTGGAGACAGGAACGCAGTGTGGTACCTGAGAGCTCTGGGCTGCCGGTAGCTGCAGAGCCCCAGGGCGTCTAACAGCTCTTTCAACTCAGCGCAACCGACAAGTCGCCCCCAAGAAGAGTTACAGCTCTTGCTTGACGAATCCTGAGTTCTTTCTCAAGACCAAGAAGAACAAGGAACATGGACATCGAAGAATGAGTGACATGGAATTTATTAGGTGGTAGGAAAGCTCTCAGCAGCCAGAGGGGACCCGGAAAGGAGTTACCAGCGAGCACGCTGTGGTCAGGGTTTTTTTGAGTTTACAACGGGGAAGTTCATGCTGATTGGTTGGCAGTAAGAATTGAAAATACACTAACCTAATTGGTCCGCAGTAAGGACCAAAATTGGCACAATAGTGTAAAGGGCTAATCAAAAAAAGCTTCACGAAAATGGAGGAAGCAAGTGAAAAGGGAGTGGGTGTGGCTTTTGTCCAGAACTTGCAGCTCTGTTTCTTCAGGTCAAATAGGGGAGTCTTACTAGAGACTAACAGGTTCTTCTTTTCACTTCACTCACAAAGAATAAGCAATAAAAAAAGTTTAGTAAGTAATAGTACCAATGGGGTGCAGATATGGCAAGAATCATGAAGGAAGGACATTTGGGAAATGCTGGGCTATATTATCTGTAATTTTACACTGAGCTCTAACATTTAAAGTATATAACGTCTTAACGAGAATAGAAAATCAGTGGTAACCTTTACAATGGTACCTCTCGGTTTATTACTATGGGTTTCTGATCGAATTAGGCCATACAGGCTCTTCTGTGTGGGCATTGATCACTCCAGGAATTGCAGTATGATTTTAGACTACAATGAGTGTAGTTGGCATGTTTCTAAATACACATCAGATTTAGGGCAAGCAAAAGGGAGAGATGGTATGATTCCTTTTTTTTTAAATTGAAAGATGTGGGGTAAAATTCAGGGTTAGGTATACAAATGGTCATTGTACAGGTAAACTTTGGGTTTCACTTTGATCCCACTTTATCTGGTTTGTGATCAAGTACCTTTATTGGTGAAATGCCCCTCCTACCCATCCCTGCAGTTTCCCACTACTGCCAATCCCTTTCTTGGAGTACTATGATAATTGTTCAGGGTCTGCTTATGAGTGAGAACATGTGACACTCGGTTCTTTGTTTCAGTGATAGCTCTCCTATTATTATATACCCTAAATCCATCCAAGTTGCTGCGAAGTTCATAATTTTGCCCTTCTTTATGGTTGCACAATATTCCATTGTATAAATGTACCATATTTTTTTAATCCAGTCGTCTTTTGATGGGCAGCACAATTGGTTCCATGTTTTTACTATTGTGAATAATGCAGCAATAAACATGCATGTGCAGGTATCTTTTTTCATAGAGTGATTTGAGGTCCTCCAGGCATATTCCCAGAAGGGGGATTGCTAGGTTGTATGGAAGGTCAATTTTCAGATATTTTAGGAATCACTGATTGCCACACTGTTTTCTACAGAGGTTGTATTATTTTATATTCCCACCAACAGTGCAGAAGTGTTCCCTTTTCCCTGCATCCTCTCCAGCATCTGTTGTTTTTTGAGTTATTGATGATGGCCATCTTGACTGGAGTTAGGTGGTATCTCACTGTGGTTTTAATTTGCATTTCTTTGATGACTAGTGAGGCTGAGCATTTTTTCATGTATCTGATAGCTGCTTGTATGTCTTCTTTTGAGAAGTGCCTATTCATATCTTTTGCCCACTTTTTAATAGAGTTGTTTGGTTTATTTCGTTTTGGCACGTTTGAGTTCCATGAATATCTTAGATATTAGGCCTTTGTCAGATATACAGGTGGCAAATATTTTTTCCCATTCTGTGTGCTGTCTTCCGCTCTCTTATTGGCATGATTCTTAAAACACAGATAGGTTCAGGGATGAGTGAAAGAGCGGAAATGGACTCGATGACAGGCCAGAGCAGGAGCAAACTTCACATGCATAGGGTAATTCGGGGATTCCTGACCCTCTCTGACCTCTTTTGTCATATCCTGTTTCTTATATTGTCTCTTCAAACAAGATGGCTTTGTATAGTGTGCAATTTCACTCATTCAGTGGGTTCTTCAAAGTCAAGACATTTCTTTCTGGAAAAGGGAATATAAAATTACTCCCCCAAGGGCCCTTCATGTGCCTTCTTGTGCCACTTTTTAAAGCCAGATATTTTAGAGAATCTCTGCCCAAAGGAGAGAATTCTTAAACCTTTTTGGGTATCACTATAGAAAAATTTCAGTAACCCAGGGAGACTGCTTTAGGATATTCTAAGCATGTGATTGTGTTGATTTATTATTCAGTGATGAGAAACAATAATACAGCATTGCCTCCTGCTGAATCTGTGAAAGAAATGAGAAGTGACACCCACTGGGTTGCAGTCTATTCATCAATAGTAATCAGGTATTTTATAGAACTCTTATCAAAAGCAACAAAGTTACTTGTATCCAATAAGTATTTCTTCCTGGGAAATAGAATTGTAATTGAAGAATTTCTTGTTTGTTTTGCTCTTTCTATTGGATCTATCAGGCCCATTAGCAATAATTAATGCTGTAGATTCTAGAATTCCAATGACTTTTTAATATTTTTCAAATGACATATAAGCAGAATAAAATGTGACAGGAAATGTATGAGTTTTCTCAGAATTAGAGCAGCTGTTGCAGAAGCTCTGTCAGTGACTTCTGGCTGGGTTAGCAGTGAGAGTATGGTTGCAACACACAGCAATTTAGATACTCTGTGAGTTGTCTGGTAACCTGCTAAGAATAAAGCAAAATTATTAATATCTTCTGGTTTTGAAGGAAATTATAGCAATTCTTTCTGCTGCCAAAGAAAGCGCTTTCATAATTGACTTGCTCAGTTCACTGCCTTTATCTAATTGGAACTAATCATGCTGGAAAGACATTGCAGATGCTACAGAATCAAATTGATCTGCCTTCAAATTTTGGCTCTACTAGTTAAACTTAGCCTAGTAAATTGCATCTTCTTGCATCTGCTTCTTCATTTGTAAAGTGGGACTATTAAGCGTATCTAACACATAGGTTTGCTGTAAGGATCAAATGAAGTATCCCATTTCTTAGTTCCACTTCTAGACAGGTTCTATGCTGATAACCTTTGCTTCCTGCTGAGGGATTTCTCTGATGCTTCAGAAATGGACATGGTCCATGCCCCATATGGATAACTCATGGACCTTACTTGGCACTTATGTCTGTACAAAGCAGGGATTATGAGTTGACACACACAAGATATTGTTGACCAATATGGGACTGCAACCGTGGATAAATGCCTTTCAAATTAATCTTTTGGGCAGTTTTGAGCCATTCTGAAAAACACTTGAGAGGATCCTGCAGGGTGTGGTTGCCTACTCAGTAGCACATCCTTGTATTGGCTTTTTCTTATTTTTCTGTTTTATGTCCCCTGACCTTTAGTCTTTATCCCTATGGGAATATGGGGATATGTTCCCCACTAAGTTCCCAAGTAAGCTACCTGCATGTGATTCTCTGCCTCAGGAACTGTTTTCAGGATAATCCAGATAGTTGGTGTCAGAAGTGGCCCTAAATATAGAGTACTGGCTTCTGAAACCGGATCACTCAGTAGCACAGGAGGGAGCATAACACTTACTAAGACTCTCCCAACAGTGAATTAAGATGAGGAGCACGTAGAAGGTGAAGTGTTGGGTTACATGGTAACTATGGCACTTCAGTAGTATGAGGGCGATGGTAATTACAGGGATTGTGTAGTTCACTGGCTTTTGTTAACTGCTCTGGAAGTCTTGAAAGAAGAAATAATAAATTTAGATCGACCAATTATCAAATCAAGGCCAGCTCAGGAAGCTAGAGATCTTCTATGGAAAAATTAAACATACTATAGTTGCTTAAGTGTAAGAATGGCACAGGTGAAAAAAGAGACTTAATGTTTAGCTTTCACAGTTTTCCTCCATGAAATTAGATTCTTAATAAGAAAATAATGGGACCCTGAGACGTGGAGAAATCCGCGCAGACAAGCCTGAGAATCGTGAATGATGAAATACCTCTGAATACTCGAAGATAGAAGATGTAGTCTTTTTTACTTAATAACTAAGAGCAAACTCCCCTTGCCTGGAGACTCTGCAGAAACCACCTATGGGAGAAGTGTCTTGAAATGTAATACTCATCTTCCCCAATACTCATTCCCTCTTTGCTTCCAAGGCAATTACAAGAGTTGGGATTCAGCAGAGTCTGAGAAGTAAATTGCAGTTTCTACTCAGGAAGAAATTAGCTTGCATACTGAAGAAAATTATGAACATAGCTCACATGTACCATTAAGAAATGGGAATACCTGTGTTGGAGTATATCTTGAGGGCATTGTACCATGGGCTACAAAATATCAGGATGAATTGTGGAGAATTGCTGACATGATAGCACTAATCCATGCCTTGGGATCCAATGCCTTAGTAAGGATAAGTTGTTGGATGGCTCCTTGAAGCTTGGACATGATATGAGGTCTCTGGCAATTGCTAGTAGAAGAGTTCCAGTAGGTAACCAGCATTTTACAGCAAGAGCATAGTGTCTGCAGTGAGGAACTGCTTTCTACTTGAAACAGAATGCCAAGTAGACTAATGGGCTCGAATGAAATTGAACACCTGATCATGAGACAAGTTGCCACACAACTAGACCTTTTCTCATGAGCTAGACATTATCAGGCCCTTTAAATCATGAGGTTAGGCAAGTACAGCAGCAACCAGTTGTTAGAAGAAAAGAGTAAATTTGGGAGTGGGCCAAGAAGGCCTTGTAGGCATAATAAATAGCATGGGCCTTTGGCCTTAACTCCCATGCATATCTTCAGCTCACAATTCATAACGGAGATTTTCCTAGAATCTACCAATAGAGGGAAAATGTCTTGGGTCACAGATAAGTTATCTCAATAGAGTTTGTGTTTTCCTAAGACAGCTACTGCATTGCTTCCCTACTCAGGAGAAGCACTAAATGTGTTGTCAGAGGAAATCACCCCACTGGGCAAAAATGACATTTGATAATTGTTTGTAGAGATGAACAAATTTCCTAACATAGAGATTTACATGACTCCTCATACAGTGAGGAAGGGTTTAGTTAGTTGGTCCAGGGATTGGAGGAAACAAGACTGGATGATCTGTGGAAAAAGCAGTCTCCTGGAAGAACATGAGGATAGACCAATGTGCGAGGGTACAAAATGTGCAGATCTTTGTGTCTTCTAGCAGATACTATTCACCATAGAGGAGGCATTAAATACTTAAATGGATAGGAAAACTCATTCTTTAGATGTCAACCATTCTTTGTCCTTGGCCACCCTGTGCTGGCACAATACAGTCAGGAATGGTGTGGCCATATTGACAGGAAAAGGGATTATTCATGGGCACAACAGTATGGGCTCTCTCTCACTAAAGCTGATCTAGGTATTACCACTTTTCCATCCATCTGCTAGTAGTAGGAATCAATGCTGAGCCCTCAACCTAGCACCATTCTTCTAGAGAATTATCAAACACTTGGAAGTAGGTTAATTACATGCAATTCATGGAAGGAGGTGTGACAATGGGCAAAGGAGCCTGGGATTTATAAATTTTGCCATGTGTCTCCTTTCCTGAAGCAGCTAGCCTAATAGAATATTAGAATCATTTGCTAAATGGTTAGCTTAGGCACATTCTCAGGGACAACATCATACAGTTTTGCACAGATATTCTCCAGGATGAGGTATGAGTACTAAGTCAATAATCAATGGTGTATTGAAAATTTGAAGGGAATGTATAGTCAATGAAATGTTTAAGTCCTGAATGTCTCACCATTATTGCTTAGGAAAGTCAACTGACTTCACCTTACTTATCGACAGATCAAAACCCTTTCCATTATAAAATTTAATAGTTCATCAGTGCAACTATGCTTTAAAAATTTAGTAATTTTGATGTTAAAATTAGGGAAAGAAGAAAAAGAACCAATGTCTTATTTCTGAAATAATTTCTTTTAAAACACACAAGAGATTAAAACATTTCTATGGAAAAATTCAAACCACACTGAAAGACATACACTGAAAAAAATCTTTTCTTCTTAACTCAATCCTCTTCCCAAAAGATAATCTCTTAGCAGTGTCTAACAGCTTGTGCATTTTCTATCAGAAAAAATTCTGCATATCAATATCCCTAGTGTGTATGTGTCTATTAAGAAAAAATTTAATAAGGAAACAGTTATACCACATACTGTTCTGCACCTTATCTTTTTCATATATTGCATCTAGGATATATTGTTATGTCAGTACATTCAATTTCTTAAAAACTCCATAATATTGTATGTGGTATCCTAATTTATTTAGTCAGTGCCTATGAATAGATATTTAGACTATTTTTGATTTTGTTTTTTCATAATTCTTCAATGACAATCTTTATAAAATACACTAATTTGTAATTTTTGAGTCAAGAGCTATGTAAATTTTAAAATTTGAAAAGTGTAGCTAACAACCTATTCAGCATGTTATTATCAGTTTTCTTCTTATCACATGTAAGTTATCTCTTTACACCATTATCAGTACAGAGGTATGGGGGAAAAATGGATCTTATTTTGACCAGCATATATTTGCTGACCATTTGCCTTCTTTTGTTTCATCTGTCCCTCCCTTATAAGTTAGATAGTTTATTAGTATTTGCTCTTTGGACATTTATTTCTTGGTAGACATACTATTTTATTACTGATTTAAATAAATTATATAAAATTTTTAAAAGTAGACTTTTGTCACTTAAATGTTCTATAAATATTTTGGGTCAAATTGACCCCATTCCATAAGTTTATTTATGACATTTTTGCCACATTAAAAAAAAAACTTTAGTGAGGGATAATTGACACATAATAAGCTACACATATTTAAAATAAATAATTTGCTAAGTTTTGACTTATCTGTACATTCATGAAACTGTCACCACAGTAAAGGTAACAAACACTTTTATCACCTCCAAAAGTTTCCTCGTGACTCTTGGTAATTCCTTCCTTTTTCCACCACTGAGAGACTTTCACTACAGACTAGTTGGTGTGTTCTTATGGAATTATACCATAGGTTCTCTTTTTGGGTCCACCTTCCTTCACTCAGTATAATATATTGAGATTCATTCTTATTATTTAATGTGTGTATACATTTATTGCTTCTATATAGTATTGTCCTATATGGATGTACAAAAATTTATCAATTTACCTGTTTCCAATTTTTGACTATTACAAATATGACTGCTATGAACATTCTCAGGAAAGTCTTTGTGTAGACGTTTTCACTTCTTTTGGTTCAATACCTGAGATTACTTTCCTGGGTTATATGCTAGGTTTATGTTTAATATTTTATGATAGTATCAAACAGTTTCCCAAAGTTTAAGAAATACCAGTTTGCATCTTCATCAACAGTGCATGAGAGTTGTAGCTGCTTCACATCCTCACCAACACTTGATATGGACGGTCTTATTTTAGCAATTCTAACAAATATGCAGAGGTATCTCATTGCAGTCTTAATTTGCCTTTTCCTGATGACATGTACATTGAGCATCTTTTCATGTGCTTATTAAGTTATCATCATTTTTGGTAAAATATCTGTTCAGTTCTTTTAAAATCAGTTTGTTTTTTCTTATTAGTGAGTTTTTAAATGTACTTTACGTATTCTAAATACAAGTGATTTGTCTTATATATTTGTTGTAAATATTTCCTCCAATTCTATAGCTTCCCTTTCTTAATGGTGCTTTTTGATGACCAACAGTTTTTAAATTTTGGTGAAGTATATTTTGTTACTTTTTCCTTTTATGTTCTTTGTGTTCTACCAAAGAAACATTTCCCCCAGAAGGTCACAAATATTTTTCTCTTACTCCTTCTTCTAAAAATGTAATAGTTTGAGTTTTACAAATACTACTATACTCCATTTCAGGTTAATATTTTGAATATGGTATTAGACAAGGGTTGATGCTCACTTTTTTCTTTCAGATATTCAGTTGATTCAGCATCATCTGTTAAAATAGTTTCTTTTTCCCATTGACTTACCTTGGCATCTTTGTTGAAAAAAATTCATTGACCATAAACTTGTGGACCTAATTATGGATGCTTTATTTTATTCCAATGATTTAAATATTTATGTTTTTGCCAATACCATACTGCTTTGATTGCTATAGCTTATACTGAGTCTTGAAATCAGAAAGGATAAGGTTTCAACTTTGTTCTTCTTTTTAAAAAATAGCTTTGGTTATTCTGGACTTTTTGCATTTCACGTAAATTTTAGAATCATTTGCCAATTTCTGTGAAAATCTTTGGAATTTTGGTGAGATTCGCTACTTTTAAAAGAAAAGTTATATATTGTCAACTCTATTTGTCATTTTCTTATTGAATTGTGAGTTGTGTTTCCTCTAAGAAATCTCCTTGTTTTTAGAAAACTATGATTACATTTACCAATAATGTCTTCAACTAGAGATTTCATTTAATTATTACAGATATATATGCATATTTATGTATATGTATTATACATATAGTTTCTAAATGGTTATCTAATAGTTTCTAATTGTTTGTCCCAAATTAATTTATTAAAAAAATCCTCTCTTCTTTTGAGTTGAAATATACCATCAATTGGGTTCTCCTGTGTAACTATTTTCTTCTAGTTGCTAAGCAAAGCCTGGACCTCAAATCTTTTAATGTTTGAACATATTATGTAGTTTATAATGACCATGTTTTATATAGCAGTCTATTTAAAATTGATTATTGATCTGTTTTATTGCTATTTTTCTTGGCAGATGTTGCACTTCTAGTTTGATTATTAAGACCTCATTTCTATTCAGCAAATAATTTTCTTTATTTCATTACATATGGATATGCCTTAAGATTTATGTATTGATGTAGTTCAATATTTGTTACATCAAAAGCATGTGTAATGGATAGTAGTTGTCTACCATGACCTATCATAAATTAATGAAAGTTAATATTTTCAGTTAATTTTATTGCTGAAGACTTAGGAATGTTTTATGTCGGCAGTTTCACTTGGAATATTGGGATGTTAGTGCTAAAAGGGAGAGAAAAATTATAATTTCTCAACTTTTATAGTTGTAGGCACTATGCCAGGAACTCTAGTGTTTTATTTCATCTAATCTTTACAACAAATCTATAAAATGGCAATATTAGCAACATGTTACAGATAGTGCTACAGGGTAAGAGATGCACATGAAGAAAAATGCCCAAAGTCAAAACAAGATTTAACAAGATTTTAGCTGAAACAAGAGTATGGGGCTACAATACCATACTCTTTTTAGTATTCTAGTTGCTTTAGAGAACATCTATAACAGACTGTTTTTATTATTATTATAAAGGAATGAGCTTGGAGGAGTTGTTTCTTGCTCAATTTTGTAAATTGAATTCATGGCAGATCCAGGAGAAAAACTCATTTTTCTGGTTCTTAGTGAGATTCCGCCGTAATTTTCTAGGTAAAGCAGACAATGCAAAGTTATA
The DNA here is from genome assembly GCF_000164805.1 of Carlito syrichta. Taxonomy (NCBI): domain Eukaryota; kingdom Metazoa; phylum Chordata; class Mammalia; order Primates; family Tarsiidae; genus Carlito; species Carlito syrichta. The sequence goes on along the minus strand of NW_007248568.1, from coordinate 847,939 downwards.
AGAAACTAAGAACCAGAAAAATGAGTTAAGAACCAGAAAAAATGAGTTTTTCTGAGTTTTTTCATGAGTTAAGAACCAGAAAAAAATGAGTTTTTTCATGAGTTAAGAACCAGAAAAAATCACATATCCAATAAATTGATAAAGCTGAGTTCAAATGTGGATAGTGAGATTCCGCTGTAATTTTCTAGGTAAAGCAGACAATGCAAAGTTATAAGAAACTATTCACATTTGAACTTAGCTTTATCAATTTATTGGATATGTGATTTTTGGAAATCTATAAAATAGAGTTATAAACAGAATCTGCCTCTGATATTGGAGCTAAGCATGTGTAAAGTTCTTGTACACATAGTAAGTGCTCAGTAATTAGTAAATTCTACCACTAATGACAACCCTAGGATCATATTCTACCTCCTCTCTTATCAATGTCATATCACTAGAATGAATCAGTTGTCAGTCTTAATACACCAGTAGGAATTCATTTTATTTACTAGTGTTTCTATGAGATATTTTTATTTTTTGCTCCTTATACTATCTATGTTTGCAAGCTAATGTGAAAAGTTATAAAATGTGTAGAACTTGTGTTATACAGAGTGTGGATAACCATTTTAGAGAATTCCTGAAATTATGCTACTTGACACAAAGCTACCTATCAAGTCTATGCCAAGTCTAAGGCTTGCAGTGAGATAAAGAAAGTCATTGTTAATAGAGCTGCAACAAACATACGTGTGCAGGTATCTTTTTTGTAGAATGATTTGAGTTCCTCCGGGTATATTCCCAACAGGATTTCTTTCAGAAATCGCCACATTGCACTAGTTTGCATTCCCAAGAGCAGTGCAGAAGCCTTCCATTCCTTTTTTCTCCCCATTCTTGCCAGCATCTGCTGTTGGTTGTTCTGTTAATGATGGCCATTCTTACTGGGGTTAGGTGGTATCTCAATGTGGTTTTTATTTGAATTTCTCTGATGATGAGTGAGGCTGAGCACTTTTTCATGTGTCTGTTGGCTGCCCGAATATCTTCTTTTGAGACGTGTCTAGTCATGTCTTTTGCCCACTTTTTAATGGGGCTGTTGTTTTTTTCATTTTGGCATGTTTGAGTTCCTTGTAGATCCTAGAAGTTAGAACTTTGTCAGATACACAGTTGGCAAATATTTTTTTCCCATTCTGTGGGCTGTCTGCCTGCTCTCTTGACAGTTTCTTTTGCTTTGCAGAAGCTTGTCAGTTTGATGAGGTACCACTTGTCTATCTATTTCTTTGATTTTTAAAAATTTTTATTATAAAGATGTGGGGGTACATTTCAGGGTTAGGTATATAAACATTGACCATGCAGGTACCCTTGTTGATGAGGTATGCCTATCCTCCCCTAGCAGTTTCCCTCAACTGCCAATCCCACCCCTCTCCCCTGACAGTTTCCCACTATTGCCAGTTGCTTTCTTATAGCATTATAATTGTTCAAGGTCTGTTTACGAGTGAGAACATAGGGAACTCTGTTCTTTGTTTCTGTGATAAATCACTGAGTATGATCGACTCCAAATCCATCCAAGTTGCTACAAAGTCCATATATTTGTCCTTCTTCATGGCTGCATAATATTCCATTGTGTATATATACCGCATTTTTTTAATCCAGTACAAATTTGAGGGCAACACAGTTGGATCCATGTTTTTGCTATTGTGAATAGAGCTACAACAAACATACGTGTGCAAGTATCTTTTTTGTAGAGTGATTTGAGTTCCTTCGGGTATATTCCCAATAGGGGAATTGCTAGGTCATATGGAAGGTCAATTTCTAGTTCTTTCAGAAATCGCTACATTGTCTTCCAAAGAGGTTGTACTAGTTTGCATTCCCACCAGCAATGTAGAAACGTTCCTTTTTCTCCACATCCTTGCCAGCATCTATTGTCTGTTTTATTAATGATGGTCATTCTTACAGGGGTTATGTGGTATCTCAATGTGGTTTTGATTTGCATTTCCCTGATGATGAGTGAGGCTGAGCACTTTTTCATGTGTCTATTAGCTGCCCATATATCTTCTTTTGAAAAGTGTCTATTCATATCTTTTGCCCAATTTTTAAAGGGGCTGTTTGTTTTTCCTTTCGGCACGTTTGAGTTCTTTGTAGATCCTAGATGTTAGGCCTTTGTTGGATAAACAGTTGGCAAATATTTTTTTTCCCATTCTGTGGGCTATCTCCCTGCTCTCTTGATGGTTTCTTTTGCTTTGCAGAAGCTCGTTAATTTCATGAGGTCCCACTTGTCTATCTTATTTCTTAAGGTATTAGCCTTTAGGGTTCTGAATAGGAATTGGTTCCCAGTTCCAATTTTCATAAGGGTGTCTCCTGCGTTTTCTAAGATTCTTATAGTTTGAGGTTTTACATTCAGGTCTTTGATTCATTTAGAGTTAATTTTTATGTATGGTGATAGATAGGGGTTTCAATCTTCTGCATGTGGGCAGCCAGTTTTCCCAGCACCATTTACTGAATAGGTTCCCTTCTACCCAGTGGTTGTTGTTGGAGGCTTTGTCAAAGATGAGTTGGCTGAGAAATTGAGGCTTTGCTTATGGAATCTCTATCCTGTTCCATTGGTCTATGTGCCTGTACTTGAACCAATACCAGGCTGTTTTGATTACTGTAGTCTTTTTTTTTTTTTTTT
>NW_007248568.1:811006-845270 GCF_000164805.1 Carlito syrichta | reverse complement strand
ATGAGGTCTTGCTGCCCAAGCGGGTCTCAAACCTGCGGGCTCAGGCAATCCACTCACCTCAGCCTTCCAAAGGTGCGGGATTACAGGCTGAGCCACCGAGCCCGGTGATTACTGTAGTCTTATAGTAAAGTTTTAATTCTGGAAGTGTGATGCCTCCTGCTTTGTTTCTTTTGCTAAGGATTGTTTTAGCTATTCATGGTTGTTTATGTTTCCATATGAATTTCTGTATTGTCATTTTCAGGTCTGAGAAGAATGATGTTGGTAGCTTAATGGGTATTTCGTTGAATCTGTAGCTTGTCTTTGGTAGAATGGACATTTTAACATTGTTGATTCTTCCTATCATGAGCATGGAATATTTTTCCATTTGTTTGTGTCTTCTTGGATTTCTTTGAGCAGTGTTTTGTAGTTCTGATTGTAAAGGTCTTTCACTTCTCTGGTTAGGAAGATGCTGAGGTATTTCATTTTTTTGGTGACTATTGTGAATGGAATTGTGCTTTTTATTTGGATCTCTGCCTGCTTGTTGTAAAGGACTACAACTGTCTTTTGCACATTTATTTTGTACCCTGAGACTTTCCCAAAGTCCTTTATCAGTGCAAGCAGGTTATTGACAGATTCTCTTGGATTTTCAAGGTATAGAATCATATCATCAGCAAAGAGGGATAACTTGACTTCCTCTTTTTCTATTTGGATAGCCCTGATTTCCTTCTCTTGTCTAGTTGCTTGAGCTAGGACTTCCAACACACTATTGAACAAGAGGGATGAGAGTGGGCAGCCTTGTCTTACTCCAGTTTTCAGGGGAAATGATTCTAGTTTCTGTCCTTTTAGCAATATGTTAGCTGTGGGTTTGTCGTAGATGGCACTGACTATTTTAATGTATGTTCCTTCTATACCTAGGTGTTTGAGAGTTTTTATCAAGAACGGATGCTGTTCTTCTGCATCTAATGAGATAATCATGTGGTTCTTGTTTTTACATCTGTTGATGTATTTAATGATATTTATGGTCTTGCGAATGTTGAACCAGCCCTGCATCCTGGGGGTGAAGCCTACTTGGTCATGGTGGATGATTCTTGAGATGTGTTCTTGGATCTAATTTGCTAGAATCTTGTTGAAGATTTTTGCATTTATGTTCATAAGGGATATTGGCCTGTAGTTCTCTTTCTTTGTTGGATCTTTACCCTGTTTGGGTCAGTGTCTTGTTAGCTTTGTAATATGATTTGGGGAGAATTCCATCTGTCTCAATTGCTTGGAATACTTTCAGTAGGATTGGTATCAGCTTCTCCTTGTACGTTTTGTAGAATTCTGCTGGAAAGCCATCTGGTCCAGGGCTCTTTTTTGTAGGTAGTTTTCGTATGACAGAGTCAATATTCTGAGTTGTTACTGGTTTATTTAGTGTCTCAGTGTCTTCTTGTTTCAACCTGGGGAGTTTGTGTGATGTCAGAAAGTCCTCCATTTCAGCTAGGTTATCAGTTTGTTTCCACATAGGTGTACAGAGTAATCTCTGATAGTCTTTTGTATTTCTTTGGGGTCAGTTGTGATTTAATCTATGATATTTCTGATTATGTTTATTTGGGTCTTTTCTCTCTTTTTCTTGGTCATTCTGGCTAGGGGCCCATCAATCTTGTTAATTCTTTCAAAGAACCAGTTTTTTGTTTTGTTGATGTTTTCTATGATATTTTTGTCCTCTATGTCCTGTATTTGGGCTCTTATTTTGGTGGTTTGGATTCTTCTGCTAAAGTTGGGGTTTTGGTGGTCTTCTCTTTCTAGCTCCCCTAGGTGATTTGTTAGGCTCTCAACTTGTGATCTTTCCAATTTCTTGATGTGTGCTCGTAGATATATAAATTCCCCTCTTAAAACTGATTTTATGGCATCCCAGAGGTTTTGGTAAGATATTTCTTCATTTTCATTTGTTTCCAGGAATGTTTCAATTTCTTCTTTGATTTCAGTTGTTGACCCAGTGTTGACTACAGGTCAATATCCCTTATGCTGTTTTGTGTCCATGTCTTTGTGGGCTTTGGGGAAATGTTTTGGTTTTGATATTTATTTTTATTCCACTGTGGTCTGAGAATGTGCATGGCAAGATTTCAACCTTATAGAACTTGTTTATGCTTGATTTATGGCCAAGGGTGTGCTCTATCTTGGAGTATGTTCCATGTGGTGATGACTAGAATGCATAGTCTGTGATTGTTGGGTGGAATAATCTGTAGGCATCTACTACATCCATTTGGTCAAGTGTCAAGTTTGGGTTCTGGATCTCCTTGTTGATTTTTTGCCTTGATGATCTATCTAGGGCTGTCAGTAGGGTATTTAAGTCCCCTGCTATAATAGTGTTAGAGTCAATATATTTTTTTTAGTTTATTTAGTAGTTGGCTTATAAAGGCTTGTGCTCCTGTGTTGGGTGCATTTATGTTTAGGATGGATATTTCTTGTTGATGGATTGAAACTTTTATCATTATGTAGTGTCCTTTTGCATTTTTAAAAATTTTTGATCGTTTGAAAGTTGTTTTGTCTTATATTAAGATTGCAACTCCTGCCTTCTTTTGTGATCCATTTTCCTGAAAACTCATTTTCTATCCTTTAACTTTGTGTCTGTGTGCATCCCTTGTTATAAGATGAGTCTCCTGGATGCAGCAAATAATGGGATCATGGTTTCTTATCCAATTCACCATTCTGTGTCTTTTCAGTGGTTCATTTAGTCGATTCACATTCAGGCTAATTATTGAAATGTGGGGGTTTATCCCTGTTATGAGGTTCTTATAGAGTTGTTGTTCCTGTTTATTTGTTTTCTTTTCTTTGGTTTTGGGGTTGATTCATGTGTTTTTTTCCATCTTTTTCCTGTACTCTTGTGAAGAACATTGTTGTTATTTTTTCCTTTTCTTCTGTCTTTAATACCTTCTTAAGTGTTTCAGTTAGAGGTAGTCTGGAGACAACATAAATTCTTAGGGATTGGATGTCTGGGAAAGATTTTAATTCTCCCTCACTGATGAAGCTTAACTTGGCTGGGCAGGTTATTCTTGGTTGAAATTGTTTATCTTTGAGAACTTTGAAGATTGGGCTTCAAGCTCCCCTAGCCTGAAGGGTTTTTGTATATAAATCTGCTGCTATTCTAATTGGTCTTCCCTAGTAGGTAGTCTGACCTTTCTCCTTTGCTGCCTTTAGGATTTTTCTTTTATACCTACTTTGTTTAGGCAAATTATTATGTGTCTGGGTGTTGGTCTTCTCATTTGTTTCTTTTAGGAATTCTCCAAATTTCTTGTATTCGAATTTTTGCATCATTGATGAGATGAGGGAAATTTTCTTAAATAATTTCATGGACTGTTTGTTCCAGGGTGCCCTCTGTCTCTCTTGCTGCCTCAGGAAGTCCAATTACTCTTAGGTTTGGTCTCTTGAAGTAATCATTCATCTCTTGAAGGTTTTGTTCTGTCTTTTAAAGCTTCTTTTCTATGTTTTTGACAGTTTGGGTTAGTTCTGTATTTTGGTCTTCAAGTTCTCTGATTCTATTTCTGCTTGGCTAATTCTGCTTTTCATGCTTATTAGTTTGATATTTATTGCAATCACTGTATTCTTTATTGCTGTTATTTCAGTTATCAGCTTCTTCCTATTTTCCTCTTGTCTCTCCTTAATTCTTTTTATTCTCTCTATTAATGTCTTGATGTCTGGGCTTTTTGTATGGGACCAGTCATTCAGGGAGTTCTACATTGTTTACATTCCAAAGTCTGTTTTCTCAGTGTCTGACTTCCCAGGGGTCTGTGTGAGTATGTGAGACCTATATTCTTCTTTTGGTTTTTCTTCATTTGTGGGATAGATTTTTTTCCCTACTTTTTCCTCCCCACTGCCCTGTCTTCTTTAATTCTGTTATTCAGGGATGGAGGGGTTGCTTTTACTTCTGTTTGTTCACTCTCCTATTCTTGCTTATGTAGATCCTCTTGCTTTATTCAATTCTGGAACTAGACTGTAGGTTGGGGACGATACTTTTTGCAGTTTTGAGATTTAATTGAGGGGAGAGCTGTGATTCAAAATCAATCTGCAGATCCCAGTATCCACTGACAGGTGTATGGATTATCTGGAACCTTGCAATCTGTCCATGCAGTGGGTTATAGGTTTACTCTCTGAAAGCAAAATGAAGTAGAAAAATGAAGTAGTTAAAGCAAAAAGATTGGAACAGGGAGCGGGGGTAAGAGGGAGGTAGAGAGAGAGGAGAAGAAGAGGGAAAACAGAAAAATGCACCAACTAACAAATGAAAAGAGACACAAAGGCAGATATGAGTAAAAAGAAAATCAACAACTACAACAACAACAAACAAACCAATAAACATACGAGAAAACTAAAACATGCAATCATACAAACATACAAGCTAACCAACCTCCTTATTGGTGTACTACTCCCCTATACAAAGATGAGGTCTAAAGAGAAAAAAAAAGTAGAATAAAGTCAGTAAACTCACAGAACCAAAGCAAGTATGAAAACGTTATTGATAACTGTAAGAAGAGAGAGAAAAGGGAAAAAAATGGGTAAGAAAAACAAAGAATTAACAAAAAATTAAAACAGGGGAACCAAGCACACTGAGACTTCTCCTTTAAGATCAATATCCTTTCAGCTCTGATTTCTAGTTCTCATTGCACACTGGTAGAGTTGTTCACAGTTAGGGACTGTTGCTCCTGGCCTGCTGTGGAGGTTGGTTCAGATCTGGGTTGCATGACAAATGTGCCACTCAGATTTGGCCTGTGCCCCTCCCATTTTGATGTTGTTACCTTGGATCCCAAGCTGGGAGATGGGCCGAGCTGTGTCGAGCTGGTCTCACAGCTCCAGCTGATCTCTTTTTCCACTGCAGCTCAGACTGCTGGGCAATGCAGGCCAGCATAGTACTGGCCTACTTGGGCTGGACTGGGCAGAAATTGGAGGCCACCCAGGGTGGGAGGGAGCAGGCAATGGTAGCAGCGGTGGCAGCCACCACTTCAGTGGTGCATGGGAGGAGTTCCATGAGTCTGGGTCTGGGTGAGGGGTGGGGTGTGGCAGTGGCAACCGGCAGTAGCAGTTTCAGTAGTGCAGTTTCAGTAGTGCAGTGCTTAGGGGGGGCTCCACGGGTCTGGGAGCCATGGATCGCCTCAGGCAGGAGCAGGGTGATGGTGGTGGCGGTGGCGCCGGCAGCAGTGACAGTGGTGACTGAGGTGGCAGCCGACCAGCGTGTGAAGAGCAGGCTGGCAATGATTTGAGCCACAGCCCCTGGGGGAGAGCAGAGTCCTTTTTTTTGAGTTAGAGTCTCATCTGTCGCCCAGACTGGAGTACAGTGGCTGCTTCCGCCACCACAGCCTCGACCTGCTGGGCTCTGGCGATCCTTCCACCTCAGCCTTCCTAGTAGCTGGAATTACGGGCACGCGCTACCATGCCCGGCTGATTTTTTTGATTTATTGTAGAGATGAGGTCTCGCTGCTCAGGCAGTTCTCGAACCCGTGGGCTCAGGCAATTCACTCACCTCGGCCTCCCAAAGCATGAGATTACAGGTTGAGCCACCGAACCCGGCCGAGAGTGAGAATCTTTATGGGTGGTCTCTTTCTCAGAGGGTGTCATGGACCAAGCTGCCCCATTGCCATCTTGCCGAAAGTCCTATCTTATTTCTTATGGTATGGGCACTTAGGGTTCTGATCAGGAATTGGTTGCCAATTCCAATTTCCACAAGGGTGTCTCCTACGTTTTCTAAGATTCTTATGGTTTGAGATTATATGTATACCTAACCCTGAATTGTACCCCTCATCTTTAAAATAAAAATAAATAAAAAAATAAAAGATAAAAAAGAAAGTCATTGTTTATGTATCGTGCCTCATATAGTCAGAAGCAGACATACGTAGAGACACTACTTTAAAAATTGCACAGAAAATGGCAGAATAGTAAGCTACTGGAGATGCTAGTGCAGAGTTCTGGGAGTGTTCATGTATGAAGCAGTACTATGGAAGAAAAGAGATGCTATTATTCATGTATGTATCAGAACTGATACATATTCTTAAGGAACTTAGAAAGTACTTTAAACTGAGACTTGGAGGAACTGCTTTTGTAGCCTGTCCTCGATGTTGAATACTTTTCTTCCTTTAAGAAATAATTTAAACCTATATTGTCTAATGCAGTAGCTACTAGTCACATGTGAATATTTAAATTAAGGTTAATTAAAATTAAGTACAATAACAAACTCAGGTTTCACTTGCATATGTAGATGTATCATATTATCCTCCCATGCATAAAATGCTTATTAGTCACATGTGAATAATAGTTAATATATTGAACACTACAGAATGACATTTCTATCACTGTAGTAAGTCCTACTTGATATATCAAAGAACTCTCTGGCCTTGATTTTGAACTGTGTAAAATAAACTTGTGGACTCCTTGGTTTTCCTATTATGATATTCTAAGTGTTGATGATGATAACTTACACTGAGATCGGTAAGCTTGGTTTGTGTTATATTATAATCTTCATGATGATTCAGATAACATCTAGAAATTAAATTTGGAAGAATTCCATGGTTACCACACTGCCTATGTAATCAATGATCACTGTCTTTTTTCATCTCCTCCTTTTCCTCCCTCTTTTCTTCTTCCATTTTCTCTTTCAAGATAAAGGCCAGCTGTTCTGAATCATAAAGGTGAGCCAGTACATTCCACAGACAGAAGATGGTTGACTTTGTATAGGTGGCCTAATCTGCTGCTCTTCATATGTTGGTAATAATCAAGAAAGATCAGATTATTTGTGGTAATAAACAACTCTCAAACTTCAATGGCTTTAAAGAATAGATTTATTTCTCTTTCATGTTAAATATCTTCTAAGGCTGTTGTGATCACTTATTTGCACCTTCCTTACTCTTAGATCCAGCCTCACAGAGCAACTCTTCATTGTAGTAAAGAAAAAAAAAGGAGTGGCGAGTCTCAGCTTGGCATTTAAAGCTCTTTTCTGAGTGCCACGTGTCACTTATGCTTGCATTTCTTTTTCCAAAGTGAATTCATGGCCACATATAACCTCAAGTATGTAGGGAAGAACAATGCTACTATGTCCCTGGAAAGCAAAAATGAAAACATTAGAAGAATATGAATGCCTACCACAAAATTAATAGGTTATTACCCTAATAAGAGTTTGGTGATTTAAAGGGCATGTCTCATAAAGTCAGGAGCAGACATACTTAGAGCCACACACATTTAAGTACATACTAACATTCATTGGAACTAGGGAAGATCAAAACTTCACGTGCAACAGCTGAGTGACACCAGCTGTAACGGACTACGGACTTCATGTCCATTGTCCTGCAAATTGTTGCTATACAGAGAACATAGAACTTTTGAGAAGGTTAAATTAGAGAATAGACATAAAGTGCCTAATATTTACAGTTTCTTAGCCATTATTGCTATTATTATGCTCTGACTTCTTTCCCTAGTCCCACCCTCTGAAAAATGATAGTTCTGGAACAAAAATACATGTCCCTCATAGCTTTTACTGAAATGGTTCTCCATGTGCAACAGAAGAGGCTTCTGAGTTTATCACTTCCTAATTCTTTCTAATTAGATTAAATACATGTAGTTTTGTGCCTCTGAAATTAGGGACCCAGAAAATAAATGACTTTAGGGAGATTTTTGTCTTAGACTTGTTTTACTTGAACTTGTTACTTTTAAAATTACTTCTGTATTAACCAGAGGGGATTTTCATTTTGCTACAAGTCTGGTGAGAAGCTGAAATCGCTACACAGAGTTTTCAGTACCATTGATGTGAATCCAATTGGCATAAATCACTTAGGCCAGCAAAATTATTCCTTGGACTCTGTGTCTCCAACTTAGAAAATTTGAAACATGCTGGAAATAACAAATGTAAATATTTCTTGAAATTTATTGGGGTTGTATTTTTTTTGTAAAGAATTTGGACACCAAGACTAATTGGAATCATTTCAGCTTCAAAGAACATTAGCTTTGATTTAAAGCTTTGAAGACCCTCTGAAATGTGAACTACTGTGTCATTATTTTATTGGGTGTTTATCTATGTTATTATTGGAGGGATCAGAGTTGATCATTATATAATAGAGTACACAGAAAATGATTAATCATGCTTTATCTATGATTCCAGGCAAAGTTTATTTTCACTAGAAAAGATGAATTGTGTGTGTTAGATTATACTCCAGTAAAAACTCTTCAAACGTCTGTTACATACACTGTATGATTCTGAAACTACTTACTTTAAAGATGACTTCATGAACACTCTACTCCTTTGTTAAAACATTTGGCTTTTTTTATACTCATTTGGTCTGTGGAGAAAACCCACTTTGTTTCTCCAAGGTAAAATTGTACAATTTTTTCCTCCTTCAAGTATATTCTGGCACAAATGCATTAAATTCAAAAGGAACATACACTTTTAGAATCAAGTAGAGTTTTAGTTCTACTTTTTTGGAACCGTTGCACCAAAGACAAAATCTATGTTAGTCTTTTATACAAGGACAATATGTTCTTTTTAAAAAAAGTCATCTTGCTTTTTCCCTCCTGGTTTTAAAAATGACACTTGTTCATTTAAAATATGTAGACATATCATATTATTCAACCGTACAGAAATAATACTGTTGATTTTTTGAGATATTGCCTTTTTTGTTGTCTTTTGCCATGCATATAACAGCATAAAAATGACAGTCCCAAATTATTCCAAAGTATTTATAACATAATAGAGCATTTTTTACGTGGCCCAATTTTTTTCTACCTTTTCAAATATCTAGATTCCTAGTTGCAAAAAACATTTGCTGGTAGAAGTCTCAGTTCTTACAAATTAAGTCAATGCTTTTTCTTTGCCCTTTGCATGTATTTTCTCCCTTGAACTGTGGTTTTCTATGGGATGAGCAGAGAAAAGAGAAGACACTGAACTTCATGTGACTCAGTTTGCTGTTGTTTAGAGTCCAGAATCAATGGATGGAGGACAGATATTAGGCATATAGAGAAGTTTATTATAGAAGTAGATGACAGAACATAAAGGTAACAAAAAAGTAACATCTGTAATGCATGTGCATCTTTTCTAGGTTGAATAATCACTTTAAACTCTGAATATACCTGTAAAATAGCAACTGTATTTTAGTTGAAATATAGTTAACCATGTTAAAAATGTAGTCTTGTATCCAAATTTGTTCAAGATTTATATTATGCCTTTCCTGGAACAAGTTGTATTTATAGAGGTTTAATTTTTCCTACACCAAACTGCGTATTCCTTGTTCACAATTTTCTGGATTTTGTTCCCATATTCCTTGTATATCAGGGTGATGTTTAAGATATTCAAGTGCTTATCATATTACATGGACTTTTATCATCTGTAAGGAAGTTTATCTTCCTTCTATAATTAAACAGGTGACTCCATATTAAATGCATCATAGAGATAAGATTAAAACCCTTGTTGTAGTTTAGAATTCATAGAATCTAACATACTAAACACCCTAAATAAATGAATTCTAGAGAGGATGTCATGACATTGAGCAAGAATTCACTGACTCGCTGAGGGAAAAAGAGAGAATCTTCCTGTTGTTACCAGTGGGTGACAACACCTCTTCAGGCTTTTCTATGTTGTGTAAAATAGTCTTTTCAGTTTGCTACCTTGAGTAAACTGTTGGCTTGGTATAAAGTAAGTACTTAGGAAACTTCATTCAGTTGCTTGACTAATATGGGGAACTTGTCTCACTAGAGTTACAAATCAGAGCAATTCCTTCAAGGTCCATGGTCAGTAGGAGGCTCAGAAATGAAGACTGCAATTAAATATGTAATATTCAAACCTGTTTCATCATCTCATGGTAGAAATGTCTCCTTGCAGCCTGCTGGGCAATCTTCCCGGTTCCTCTACTTGATTTTTAAATGGCTGAAGCTAGGGATGATTTTGCTTTGACAATCAGCTAATGAGCCCTTGCATCATTTTTTCAGCTGTCTTATCCTTAGTGGAAGTGATCAAAACACCTAAAGAAGATCAACTTACCCAAAGGGTCTTAGGATTTTTACTTTATGTGAGTTTTATTTTGAATAGATTCTGCCCTTTCTTACTCTCTAATTCCATACAGTATCTCTAAATGGGTAGTAAACTCCCTTTAAGTCTCTCCTTATCTCTTACTTTATGCAACCCTCACGATACAATACATTTCTGTAAAATGAACACATGAATGAATTAAGTAATTCTTATTTGAAGAAGGGATCTGTTAATTAAGATGCATTGTGCCCACCCAGAACAACACAGAAAACCACACTAAAGGGATGATGGAGCAGAAATATGAAGCCCCAAATGTCTGGAATACCTTCGAGGAGCAAAAAGTTGTCAATTTTTACCCATGGTAGAGAATGTTAGGGAAAAATACTGAAGGGCTTGGTTTACGATATGTTTGTACAATTTTGTTTTAACTCTATGTATTTATACAAAATTATCCAGTACTGGCATTTACATTTTATCATCACTACCAGAATATTAATACATATAAGACAGATTAAATCCACATAAACTAGTATAGAGCCAAAATAACAGCAGCAAAAATATGTAATGTATATATTCCAAAAGTATAGCACCAACAATAAAAAATCAGGCTGCTATATCAGTGCTGAAAATGACTTCTTAAAATTTCTAAGAATTAATTCCAAATATTCTTACAGTCCTGGCTAGCTTTTGGGGGAAAGAATTCTCTGGTGCCTTCACATTTCATTCTACACTGAGCCAGCATACCTCCTGTCACCCTCCTCCATTCCCTAATCTTAGTTTTGTTTTTTTGTTTTTTTTTAATGTAGATCTTACTCTCTATGAATCTTCCCTTTTTTTCCCTCTAGTTCTGTGATTATAAAGGAGCATCTTGGATTTGGTCTAGCAAAAGAATCCTTGCTCTTTAGAAAGGGAGAGGCAGAAAAAGCAATCACATTTTTTTCCTCTCTCTTGCCACACAAACAATTGCTATTTAAAAATAATATACTGTAATGAAAAACATGATAGGTGGTATCAACCTGACCAGGCTCAAGCCCCAATTCCAATTCTTACTGGTTACATTGGGCAAATAAATTAACCACCGATAACTGTTAAATGGGAATGATAATTGTATTAGCTATCTGAGGAGGAGTGTTGTAGGGCAACATACACTCGGTGATAGCATGAGTGCATCTGGGATTTAGCCCCAACCTGGGTATTGGAGCCTGGGGAGGAGTTCTGGAGGTGGCCAACCTGGGATGTCCCCTTCCTTTTGGGCTCCATACCTGGTCATAAAGATCACGCTGAGGCTATGGGAGAAGAGTTCTTTGCACCTGTTGACCACATCTTGCAAGTTATGCATAGTTAATGTTCTTGTGCGCATTTCCTTGAGGCACTAGAACCCCCTGCACTGATTCAGATAAGAACAGTCATGCCTGGATCAGTGCCCATAAACTCTGGTTACCTTTAGATTATTATATTACTAAAAATCCCACCCCTAGAGAGAAAGTGCAACCATTGTGTGTGCACATGAGTATGTATGAGTGTTCTCACACTACGCCTGCACACTAGAAACCCTCTCCTTTTCACACTTAACCTTGCACTCCACCCGATGTAAAATGCTATGTAACCTGTGTGACTTTTGCCGTCAGGAACAGTTTATCCTTTTCAGCCAGCTACTTCTAAACCACCTTCCCTGTAAGTAAGTTCCTGAATAAAGCCCATGTCTCATCTGTTGTCTCTATCATTTCTTCAGCCTCATAGACACAATATCTCCCATTTTGGGGTCTTTGAAGTTCTGACACCACAAATGTATGTATTTTTTATTGCAAAGTGTTATACGACAGATAGTGATTTTCTTTGAGATTATTGAGTCAGTTCATCAAGTTTATTCAGGAAGAAAATTATATTCTCATTATCCTGGGACATCCTGTCATTATATTTTTAATGTTCTCTCATAGTATTCCTACTCATGTCCAGGGAATATGTGAGAACTCTGGGCTGCCTGAATCTTTCCCTGTTCCAGCCTCTCACTGACACCTTGTTCTTTGGATCCCTTTTCTTGAAAAAAATAATCACCTAATTTAATGCCATATTCTTCCTCTTTATAATACTCTTATTATATGTTTTTCTGAAATATGTTCACATTGTCACCTTTATGTTAAAGGCTATTTTATCTATTTGTAAGCATGTCTTACCCCTGAAAATGTAACCTTACGTTGTCCCTTTTCTGTAAACTCAATCAACAATTTTGATGAAAACAAAACCAATGCTAAAAGAAACTCTATGAGCTTTCCTTTGAAAAAATACTACAGGTGTGGTCAGAATACACAATTTACTGCTTTTCATCTGTCTATTGCATTGTAAAGTGCCATTAAAGTAATGTAATATACCTTAGTGCCCTCTGACATCTATATTAACAAGGTCAAAATCAAACTAGTAACCAGGAAAAGCTCATACTAGAGCTAAAAGTGATCTGGTCTCTGACCTCATGCATTAATTATTATTAACTGTCTTAGTTATAGTTTTATCTATTGATATTTCCCAGGGAAAAGACCTGTTTTGAGTCAATGAAATGACTAAATCCATAATTCTGATGTCATTATTCTTTAATGATTGAGATTTTAATTTAATTTATGTACTATTTTGGTTCAGGAAATTAACTGATGAGTCAATTTGTTTTAGACAAATAATTGTAAAGCACAGATGCACAGCAAGCCTTTTGAATTAAAAAGAATATTACTTCACTTCGTCTCCTTTTGAGACCTGGCATTTTATTAATAGTATAGATGCAAAGTCTGATTACATGAGATTACTATGATGGAGGCCACAGTAAGTAAATGGTAGCTGCTGACTATGTCTTGAGGACCCAGGATTAGGCCTACAGTGAGGGGCAAAGCACAGCCACTCAAAGAGCCTCATTTCTTCTTATAACTTGGAATGGCTTTACCTACGATGTCTGCTGATGGGATATGTTGCTGGGGTGGGTATGTACTTGAAGGATAGGGAGCTGTGTGAAGTTCTTACCTAACTGTAAAAGGTAATTCTAGCTTGATAAGACTTCTGTTTTGAAATTGCTTCCTTCTATTCCATATCATGGAAATTCTGTGGTTTTCAGGACTTGTCAGGGATGGGAGTGGGGAGTCCCAGACATATGTGACACTTACTACATTTCTACAAAAAGGTTATTACATTGTAGTATATTGGACTTAATGATTTTAGTTGGAGTATTTCTAGGAGAGGTCTGGAAAGACAAATATTTGAAATAGTTTTTATATGACCTCAATATTTTATTCTTTCATTTTCTCTCTCTCAAATCATTGACTTTGGAGTGAGTTTGACTTGTACTTGTTTTCTAGATCAACCTCTTAATAGCTATGTGCCCCAGGAGACATTGCTTAAATTCTCTGAGCCCAGTTTACTTATTTTGGAAATGTTGCATTTACCCACTTGGCATATGTGGGGTGTGTGTGTGTGTGTGTATGTGTGTGTGTATGTGTGTGTGTGTGTGTGTGTGTGTGTGTTACACCAAGATAACAAGTCTAAATGAGAGCCTGACACACAGGAGGTTTCAATATGTGTAGTCCTTTTCCACATCTAATGAATCTCTTCTTTAGTGAGTGACTTGGTTTGACCTTGCAACACTGTTTGTAACACATTTGCTCTAAGCAAACAGTGTATTTTCTAGGATATCAACATCACGAATAACAGGCGCTCTGAATCAAAGTATTACTTATATAAGATTAGAAAGGCACAGAGTCAGAGCTGAGAGGAAATAGATTAATTTCAGCTTCAATGTTTATTACTTTATTGGTGTGACATAGTACAAATGGGCTGCCAAGGCTAACAAATTAAGTGTTTGTGTCGAGGGACAGATTTTAAATCGCATCTCTCTCTTCTCATTAGGTGTCATCTCCTCCTTTTTACCACAACCAGAGTCAGTTTTGGTTTTAGATATTTGACTGCCTTTGTTTCCTCAGGGCAGAGTTTCTGTCTTTGGCGTGGAAATTTTCTTCTACATTTAAAGAATCTAAAGTGAGATATGGAGAGATTAACTGTCTCAAAGAAAAGGTGATGAAAATGATGAAGGACTGAATAAATAGACGTATAAAGGCATACTAAAGGAATCCCGATTACTGAATCTCAGGAGAAGAGTTTAAGCGTGATAGGAACTCATAATAAGCCTACAACAGATGACACATATGTGCCAGCATGTGTACAGATGTTTTTTATTCCCCTTCAAGGAAAAGGGAATGGGACTTCTCTTCATTACTAAGAGTAATTTGGATGCAACTTTAAGATGTATTCTTGTCTATAATTGTGGGCAGATACTGGAATTCAGCTAACAAATGGTAGATTTCCTATGAGAATTCTTTCTCAAGAAAATTTTGTTGATACAACTTAGACTCTTTCTGAAGTGGGTGAAGAGTTTTGGCCAGTGGTGAAAGATTTGACCATTTTTTACCTCCATAACCAATGGGAGAACCATCTAGTAGACGTTTCAAACTGTGCTCTGCTTTTCGTTAGTTAAATTGCTTATAGTTTTGCGTAAAATTTTATTTGATAAAAGGACTCTGCTGATGAAAGTGTTATGTTGGGAGCCGGCCACAGAGGCCCATTGAGCATTAGGGATCAGGAAGGGCCGTTGACCCTGAGACTACTGGGATGCATTTGGGAGCTATTGACCCCATTTCCTTCCCCTTTCTACTCAGCACTAACCAGATTGAGCTCCTGTGAGCTCAAAACATAAAAACTCTGAGACTGGGATGAACATAAGCTAACTTTAGAAGCTCATTGCTCCCATTCTTCCACAAACTGCAGTTTTGGCTTTCACACAACTTACAATCCAAACTCGGGTCACATCTAAGAGCCTTAGTATTGGTCACAGGCTTCTCGGTCATGATCTTAGGATTTATTGAAGTTGAATAAGGTATAAATTGTAGAATATAGTTTTAGAAGACAGCCATTTTGTTGAAAGAATGAGGCTGGGTTACTTGCAGGTAGCCCACTGTGAACTTTGGACTGGGCCACATTCCAAACATTCTGGGATGGGCCACTTTAGTTTGTAAAGTAAGTACTTAAGTCTCTACAGAATTATTTAACTTGGTATTAGTATGAAAAGGGTTTATAGACAATATGAAAAGGGTTTATAGGCAGTACGAAAAGGGTTTAAAGACAGTCATGGATTAAGGTTTCATGGATTAGGTTATGGGATTATAGCTGAAAGAACATCTGGTGGGTGGGGAACGCCCCTCACACACCTGTGTATAAAAGACCCATTGTAATTCCCAATAAACGGCTTCTGCACTAGACTGGAGTCCAGTCTCTTTCTCTCTCTCTCTCTCTGTCTCTCTTTCTTCTTTCCCTCAATCATCGACGCTGTCTCCACCTTTGGTGTACCCTGAACCCGGCTGGAGCTGGTCTCCCGCAGTGTTAAAAATCTGCTGTTCTCATGGGAGCTGGAAATTTGCCTGCCATTGGCTAAAGGAAATGAAAACTGTGTTCTCTGTTCTGGATGTTTTCAGTGTGCCAGCTCATTCACTCTTCACCACAGTCCTACGAAGTTGGTATTATTGTTCACATTTTTTGGATGAGGAAGTACAAACTCTGAGAAGTTAGATCATTTGTCCCAACTAGCACCTCCTGCTCTGAAAGCCTGTGCCCACTCCATGGTTCCATGCAGCCTCCATGATCCCGAACATGGATGACTGGAAACATGAAGACGGGAGCCACCTCTGTCTTCCCTGAGGACACACGTAGAGGACATGGGACAGAGACCGTGTGGAGAGGGTGGTTTTGAAGCCCCATTTCCTTTTCCTTGAAGGGGTATAAAAAACATCGATACAGATGCAGGCACGTGTGTACCATCTGTTGTAAGCTTATTATGAGTCCCTATCGCCCTTAAACTCTTCTCTTGAGATTCGATAATTTGAATTCCTTTAGTATGTCTTTATAGATATGTTTATTTTTCTTCTCTTCATTTTCCTATTTGTTTTGAAAGTGGTCTTGTAATACCTTAATCTGAAAACTTATCTTTCAGAAATTAACATAGACCCATATGTGTGAAAGTTGGAGAATTTAGCAAAGTAGTACTTACACTGATTTCTGTTTTTAGTTTTATTATTTTCAAGTGGCTTATTCTTCATTTTATGAAATAATAAATACACAGCTTTTTTGTTTATTTATTTATTTAGTTATGTATTTGTTTTTTATTTTTTTCACTTAACTGTTACTGTTAAAATATGATCACTGCTCTTAATCTGTCAAATGGTCGCTTTTCAGATATAGATTTTTAAATCTTTAGACTATTTCACTACCGAATTAAGCATTTTGATGACACTTTATAGTGACAGTATTATTGGGAAAGTAGAGGAGACAATGAATTAAAAAATGAAATAGAAACTCAACAAAGAAAAAAAATCAAAAGTGGTGATACTTGGTTTCTCAGATGAGAAATCCCTCTGATGCCATGCAGTATTTTAGAAAGGAACCCTCCTCAATTCATGACATTATTCTAGGTCAATCTATGGCTTTGTCTGTATTCCCCTCTTGTTATTGGGGAACAAATGTATTTCAAAAATGTCATCATTGCTATCTAGCAAGATAAAACTTCAGAGCAACATTATTCTGCGTTAAAATATTTTCTAATGTTTTATTTTTTAAACACTCAATAAGGTATTAATTTATTTCTAGAATCATCAAGGAAGGCTATAATTTACTGTATAAATGAAATATGTAAAAGTAAAAATTACTCAAATACCCAATAATAATGGAATGGATAATGTTTCTATAATGCAGTGGAATATCACACAATTGTTATGAATCTCTATATCTATCTGCAATGAAAAATCTCACAAACACAATGTTGAGTAAACAAAGCCAGACATCAAAGAGTACACAGTGTATAACTACATATGTGATATACAGTTTATATAGAGGTAAAAAGTGGAAAAACTGATCTATCACTACTAGAAGTCAGCTTAGATATTTGCCTTGGAAAGAGAATAGCAAATAGGAGGAGGTACAAGGAGAGTTTTCCAGTGTTGGTAATATTCTGATTCTTGATTTGGATGCTTATTATATGGATGTGTTCAGTTTGTGATAATTCATTGAACTGTGCAATTAGGATTTGTGCATGTTTCTATATCTATGGTTCTTAATTGAATGTCTACTCATAATCAAACCTAAACAAAACAAAGGATTAAACATGTGACAAACATACTGATGGAAAGTTTAGAAACCAAAAATAGTCTTTTAAAATTAGAACCCCATGAAGACAAGGGTTACCATATTTCATTGATTTTATGATGCATTTATTTTAACTTTTATTATCTTTTAAATTAAAATAGTATAATAATTCATAGTATCTTATAAATAGCAGTGATTATTTTTTCATGATTATATATAAAATAATGTTTTCTTACTACTAACAGTGTACTAGATGTGATAAAATACATTATTAAAAACTGTATTATATGATATAAACAAATGCCTAAATGAATAGAAGACTGATTTTTGTAGAGAGATGATTTATTGTTTTTCATTTTGAAAATACTAAGAAGATGGTATATGACATTTTATGTTTTTACTAATTTAGTTTGGAGGAATCAATATGTAAGCAAACCCAAAACATTTTCGAATAAGAAAAATAAAAATTGAATTTACCAGATTCCAAAATATATCCTAAAAGTACAGAATTAACCTGGAACAGATAAGTAAAATATAGTGTCATTCAAAAATATCCAAATACATATGAGAATACAGTGTATATTAAAAGTGGCATTTCAAGTAAAGGTGGAAATTCAGGGGAAAAAAGGAAATGGATGAAATATGGCTGGCTCTTCAATCTGTCACTTTTAGTCTATGTTTCTAAGGATTATGCGTGAGAGACAGAAGATATCTGGGATTTGGCTTGTGACAGTCAAGACTGTCAGTCCCCCTTGTATAAAGAATATCTTTCTCTTCAGGAGGTACTTGTGTTTGCCTGATAAATTTTTGGTTCTTTCACCCCAAGGTCTAGGGACATAGGAGACAGTCCAGGCTTATATTAATACATTGGTCCATCAACAGAGAAAAATATCACCACTGACAAGTGACTCAAAAATCTTTTTTTCTAAAAGTCTACTACAGATACTCTGGAACATAAGGTAACATTCAAAAAAATGTAAAATAATCTTTCCATTCTCAGTGCTGAAATTAACTGATATTCTAAAATAAATCTGACAAAGGAAAGGGTTACTTTGGGTTTTTTTTTTTTTAGCATATAACTTGTTAAAGAGAAATGATAGGAAAGGCCATTTCCAGAAGAAACTATTTCTTATTAATGGAGTATATAAAACTCATCGAATACTGCACTGATTGCTGTCTTGTCAGTTTAAAACAAAAAGTTAGGTCAGGAGGAAAAAAACCAAAAAATTTCAATTACATTTACAGCACCAGCTGAAGGGGAAAAAAATCAATGAAAGGAGCATACTTATTAGAGACCTGCAGTTGCCATAAAACTGAAACTAAATCACAGTGACTGTGTCTGAACTTCAGATAAATTGCTTTGAATTCAGAATGGGAGCCTGGAGAAATAATGGAAATGATGTTGCAGTTGGTGGAAAAAAAGGTTAGAAATTTTATATCCATTGCCTCTCTAGATCTTGTAGATATTGTTGGGATCAAACACTGATTTGTTATTTATTTATTTACTTCTAATAGAGGGGATTCTCTTGTTTCTGCAGCAGATAATTCCACCTTCTGTGCTGCATGGCATCTAAAAGATGGAGAATGACGATGCTCAGATGTTCAGAGTGGGCGCAGAACTTGCTAGGAACCCAAAGCAAGGTGACCCTCAGGAAGAAATCTGTGCTCTCTGAAGAGAGACATAGAGGTAGAATGAGAAAGGAGAAGTGAAGGGCCCTGCCCTGCTCTCTCAGTAGAGACACATATCATCTTGGTCCAGAGGTCTCTCCTAAGCTTCCTTCTGGTGTCAAGAGGTTTGAGCAGCTTTTTTTCTAACTTCTGTGTTTCTCCATTTCCCTGAGCTGTGCACTTTTCCAGGCTTGCCGTATAAGCCTATGTCAGGCTTAGTTGTGGCAAATGGTAATGAAATGCTGTCTCTGCCTTTATTGAGCACAGACAGCTTATCAGAACTAACAGCACCCGGGATTTTCTCACAACAAAAAATGCTATATACAGTTGCAAACAAATCACTGAGATTGTCATGCTACCATCTATGAATATTACACCAATGTAGAGTGATTCTTCACAAAGAGCTTTTCTGACCTTCATGATATCATTCACAAGACTGCCTTGGATACTGGGCATTATAAAATTTTGCCTCATTAAAGGTTCACTAAAATTACCACTTTTAAGGGAAAGGAAGAGACAGAATTCTAAGTAGAAAAAGAAGTCAGAACACAGGGATTTAATTTTTATTTTTCTAGACCGGAAAGTTTTAAGTACTTTTATGTGCAAAGGAGAAAGACTTATCACAGAACTTGAAGGCACAAGAAAGATATAGTTAATAGAGTAAGATTTCTGGGGAGACAGGCCCCGAAACACAGTGGAGGAATCGTCTCAAGGACAGAAGAGACACCAGGAGAGACCATGAAGGCAAGAGAAAAAAGTAGCAGCAGAAGAAAGTCTCACCAGACGGGTCTGCTTTTCTTGGTGAAGAAAGAAGCAAGGCCATTTGCCAATGGTGGGAGACTGGGGAGTCGATGATTACCGAAGAGGAACTATTTGAGATCAAAGAAGGAGATTCACGAAGAGATCATTATTTTAAAGTCTAGGTTAGGTAGGCGATTACGCACTACTAATGGCATCAACCGTACTGTGTGATATTTTTTTTCCTTATCAGAGTGTAGCCAGAGTGTAAAAGAGAAGGTGAGGGTTGGTTTGATTTAGAACCACAAAATGTCAAGGGATGGTAGTTCAATTCACTGCTCTACCTTCATGCTGAGGATAGCACCTATACAAAGTAAGTGTGTAATAGGTATTTGTTGTTTAAATTAATGAATGAATAGAACAAAAAGAAGAACACAAGAACTGAAGATAATATTTAGTAACTATGGTGTTTGAGCATGGTGTACAGACAGGCAAGAAATAAAAGAACATGTCTGTTAGGCTGTGAGAAAAATATGATGGTACAGAGGCAAAAGTTTTCAATAATGAAAATACTAACTATATAAAAAGTAAAAAAGTGAGGAGTCTATAAAAATAGGACTTTGTAGCTTAAGAGTAGAATAATGAAATTTAAGATTGCAGATATGGTGCAATTCAATATTATTTTATCTATTAATTTATTTATACATCCTGTCTCCTCTACCAAATTATGAGTTCTTTAAAGGTAGGGACCCTTTCTTTTATTTCTTGGTAAATCTCATGGAACCATTGCAAATAGCCAATAAAAAATGGATAAATGTATAAAATATACATATAAAATTAAGCCTCCAGCTTCATAACTGACTTTCCTTTCAGTACCAAGTAATTTTCTCGGCACCCCTGTACCTCAGTTTTGTTGCCAGTAAAGCAGATAAAGTACTTTTTTTCATCCATGTATTCTGTGAGAAATAATTTAATAGCAGTGGTAGAAAACTCTAAGTTTCTAGCATTTTCATTTTAATACCCAAGTATAAAAACCCTCAATTTGTTTCTTGAATGTTCTTTGACTCGATCAACATATGGCATATTTTTGCATCACTTTCAAAATATGCAGTTTCTTGGATCCCATTCTGGAAAAAGCTATAGAAATGTGTCTATGATTATTTGATAGATAAAGGAAAATTTATTGAACACATTGTACTATTGTATATGTAAGAAGTTCCCACTACAGAAGGGTATTTAGAAGTATTAGTAATAATTTCTGAGCCAACATTAATAAATGTAAAATAATAGTAGCTCATATCTGGCAATAAGACATTTCATCCTAAACGACCTGGTGCTCTGCATTGCTACTGTGGGAATTTTGAGGACTGGAATATAGACCCAGGGACTCATGGAGGAGGTGAGATTGGACTCAGTGTTGGAGAAGGGATAGAAACTGAAAACACAGGAAGAGGTAGTCAAAAGGAATAAGCGATAACCTTCTAACTTCACAATTTTTTTTTTCCTGTTGGCAGTGATGATATATTGAACTTTGCAAACACAGAATTTGGTAGACACTTTTTGATTATCTGTCCAGCCCAATAATGTCTATATTGCTTCCTTCACCAAAGTGGGTTCCTTCAACTATGTGTGTGCCGCAGGCCCTTACTTTTCTGGCCTTAGTTGATAAGACCAGGAGCGGCCACCTGAAGCAGACTGAGTGGGATCGCTTTCCTGGGAATTTGTAGTTAGGTTTAAGAGACTCGGGCCTCATGTATTTCTACTTCAGAGATAAAAGTTGAGGCAGTTTTGCAGAGACAAGGATGACAAAAGATCTTGGGGTTTAGAAAAAAAAAAAAAACTCACTTGGTTATTCAGAGCTTTCTTTTTTATTTGGTGCTCCTCTCTTATAAAGTCTAAGTGTGAGCCGGGCTCGGTGGCTCAGCCTGTAATCCTGTGCTTTGAGAGGCTGAGGTGAGTGGATTGACTGAGCCCACGGGTTCGAGACCCATCTGGGCAACTTGGCGAGACCTCATCTCTACAATAAATCAAAAAATCAGCCAGGCATGGTAGCGTGTGCCTGTAATTCCGGCTACTCGGAAGGCTGAGGCAGAAGGATCGCCAGAGCCCAGTGAGCCGAGGCTGCACTGCACTCCAGCCCGGGCGACAGAGTGAGACTTCAATTCAACAAAAAAAAAAAAAAAAAAAAAAAAAAAAAGTCTAAGTGTGTTGTCTTTGGAGTCCATGAAATACCCCGTAGCATAAAAAGCAATCCTACGTTTACTCATGCTGGCTAGGATGAGTTTTTCTTATGGTTAACAAGAAAACTTAGTAAAGATAGGAGCAACTAACAGATCTTAGTTACTGCTTATTTTGCTATGATATAATGTTGCTGTATTGGGTAGTCTCTCTTCATGCCTGGCAATTTGTCAAGTGCTTTTTCTAAGTCAATTGATATGACTGTGTAATTTTTTTTTATAGCCTGTTAATATGGAGGATTATGTTAGTTTCTTTTCAAATACTGAGCTGGCCTGGTTCAGCATCCTTAGAACAAAACTAACTTAGCCATGAGGCATGATTCCTTTTATATGTTGCTGAATTCTATATGCTAAAATTTTACTAATGATTTTTGCAGCTTATCCATGAAGAATATTGATCTTTGATTTTCTCTTTTGGGATTTTTTTTTGTCTTTTTTGGTATCAGGGTAAAATTAATTTCATAAAATGGGAAGTAATTCCTCCTCCTCTATTTTCTGGAAGAATTGTTAGTTCTTGAAACATGAGGTAGAATGTAACGATTTCTGAAAAAACTAGAAATTGACTTTCCATATGACCCAGCAATTCCCCTATTGGGAATATACCCAAAGGAACTCAAATCACTCTATAAAAAAGATAACTGCACATGCATGTTTATTGTAGCATTATTAGCAATAGCAAAAACATGGAACCAACCATGCTACCCACCAAAGCTGGATTGGATTAAAAAAATGTGGTACGTATATACAATGGAATATTATGCAGACATAAAGAAGGACAAATATATGGATTTTGCAGCAACTTGATGGATTTTGAGTCGATCATACTCAGTGATTTTTTATCACAGAAACATAGAACTGTTGAAAAAAGAAAACAGTTCTAGTTCTTTCAGAAATCGCCACATTCTACCTCATGTTTCAAAAATTAACAATTCTTCCAGAAAATAGAGGAGGAGGAATTTTGTGAAATTAATATTACCCTGATATCAAAAAAGAAAAAAAAATCCCCAAAGAGAAAATCAAAGATCAATATTCTTCATGGATAAGCTGCAAAAATTATGTTCTCACTCATAAGCTGACTTTGAACAATTTCAATGCTATAAGAAGGCGATAGACAGTAGTGGAAAACTGCCAAGGGAGTGTGTGTGTGGGGGGGAATTGGCAGTTGAGGGAAACTGTTAAGGAGGGAGGGGGATACCTCATCAACAAGGGTACCTGCATAATCAATGTTTATATACCTAACCCTGAAATATACACCACATCTTTATAATAAAAAATTTTTTTAAAAGGAAGAAAAAAAGAAACCATCTAGGCCCAGAGATTTCTTTTGTGGAAGTTTTAAAATTATGAATTCAATTTCCATAATGGTTATAGGGTTATTAAAATTATATATTTCATATTTGGTAAATTTTCATAGTTTATGATATGGTCATGGTTTATGACCAATATTGAGGAATTGGTACATTTTATCTAAGTTGTCAAATTTATATGTAGAGTTATTCACAATATTTCCTTATTACCTTTTTGATGTATGTAGGGCTTATATTGATATTCTGTTTTATTTCTGGTATTACTAATTTGTGCCTTCTGTCCTCAATGAGAAATTACTAATTACGAATACCAGAAATAAATATATTTATTTATATAAATATATTTATTTATATAAATATATAAGTAATAAATAATATATTTTTAAAAGTAAGTTTCCTGTATATAGCATAAAGTTGTTTTGTGTTTTTTTAATTCAGTCTGTCAATCTCTGATTTTTAATTTGAATATTTAGACTATTTACATTTAATGAATATTAACATGTTAGGGTTTACATTGGCATTTAAGTTTTTTAAAGTTCATATTTGTCTTAATAAAATATAACTTATGTGTTGATTAAGTCTGATTGTCATAATTGATGGTGTCAATTTTATTGATCTTTTCAAAGAACCAGGTCTCTGTTTCATTGAATTTTCTCTATTATTTTTCTGTTTATATAGCATTTATTTCTGCTTGTATTTTTACTACTTAGTTCTGTTGCTTACTACGGGTTTATTTTGCTCTTGTCTGTTCTTAAGGTGTGATGTTAGATTATTGATTTTAGTCATTTGCTATTTTCTAATGAATGCATTTAGTGTTGTAAGTTTTCCTTTCAGCACTGCTTTAACTGTGTCCCCCAAATTTTGATATATTGTATTTTAATCATTTTAATGTATTTTAAAAAAAATCTTTGAGTTTATCTTTTTTGATCCATGCGTAAATTAAAACTATGTTCTTTAGTTTACAAGTGTTTGGAGATTTTCTTGTTTTCTTTTTATGATTTATTTCTAATTTGATTCCACTCTGGTCTATTAACACATTCTGTATTATTTCAGTTCTTTTAAAATTTTTTGGTTTGTTTTGTGGCCCAGGATGTACTCTACTCTGGTAAATGTTCAATGGGCACCTGAAAAGAATGTGTATTTTGCTGCTATATGTGGAGCATCCTGTAAACATTGATTAGATCTTATTGGTTGATGGTGTTGAGTTCTTCTCTAGCTTTGTAGATTTCATGTCTATTTATTCTATAAATTGTTGACAGAAGTATGTTGAGTCTCCAACTATTATTGCAAATTTACCTATGTCTTCTTTCAGTTCTGTCAGTTTTTGCTTTGCAGATTTTGTAGCTTTGTTGGGTGATTTATACACATTTAGAATTATTATTTTTCGGTACATTGACACTTTATCATTATAAAATACCTCCCTTTGTCTCTGGTTATTTTCTTCACTCTCAGGCCCATGTCATCTGATATTAATATGTACTCTTGCCTTATATTGGCTGATGTTTGCCAGATATGTCACTGTTTTGTCCTTTTACTTTCACCCTGAACATATATGTACGTGTATAATATAAATATAAGTACATATCTACATATATAATATAAATATATAACTACTCTTCTGGGATTACATTATATATCATATAACTTATCATGAGACTACTGGCATTGTCATTTCATATGAAATATAATAATATATTTTTAAAAGTAAGTTTCTTGTACATAGCATAAAGTTGTTTTGTGTTTTTTAATTCAGTCTGTTAATCTCTGGTTTTTAATTTGAATATTTAGACTATTTACATTCAATGTAATTATTAACATGTTAGGGTTTACATTGCCACTTAAGTTTTTTTTTTTTTTTTTTTTTTTTGAGTTGGTGTCTCACTCTGTCACCCAGACTGGAGTGCAGTGACCGCTCCCGACCACCGCAGCCTCGACCTGCTGGGCTCCGGCGATCCTTCCGCCTCAGCCTTCCAAGTAGCTGGAACTACAGGCGTGCGCTACCATGCCCGGCTGATTTTTTGATTTATTGTAGAGATGAGGTCTCACTGCCCAGGTGGGTCTCGAACCTGCGGGCTCAGGAAATCCACTCACCTCAGTCTCCCAAAGGCGCGGGATTACAGGCTGAGCCACCGAGCTCGGCTCACTTAAGTTTTTTAAAGTTCATATTAGTCTTAATAAAATATGATGACTTATGTGTTGATTAAGTTTGATTGTCATAATTGATGGTGAAATGCTAGTGGGACTGTGCAACAACTTAACTCTCATATATTGTTGATAGGGATACAAATGAGTATGAACACTATGGAAAATAATTTGCCATGTTTTTTATAAAGTTAAATATACCTATTACTCAATCTACCAATCTCACTTCTATAATGTAATAAAAAAATAAAGACCTACATTGCCACTTAATGTTTTGTTTTCTGTTTGCTTTTTCTATATTTTGTTTCTCTGTTTTCTTTTTTCAGCAGTTCTGTGGGTTATTTGAACAAATTTTTGAAATCCATGTTTGTATATCTATAGCACTTTTTGATGTTTCTGTTTTTATCTTTGTTAAAAAAATTGGTCTTCTATGTAATACAGTATATATGCATAACTTATTATGAGACCTCTGGTGGTGTCGTGTTACCAGTTTGTGTGAAGTATAGAAATTTGATCTTTTATGCCACTTTATCCTCTTTTATTTATAATATTTACTATAAATATCTCATCCACATCTCTAGAACTATATCAGATCGTGTTATATGTTTTTTTGCTTCAACAGTCAAGCATAATTTAGCAAACTCAAGAAGAGAAGTCAATTGTATTTACTAATGTTTTTTCCAGCTGTGTTCTTTCTTCCTTTCTGATGTTCCTTTCTTTTATCATTTCCTTTCTATTTACATTATTTCCAAAAAAATTATTTGAAAGTTGTGGGGTACAGTTCAGGGTTAGGTACATAAGTGGTCATCATACAGGTGAAGTCTAGATCTCCTATTGTTAGCTATTCTTTTAAGGTAGGTATGCTGGCAACACGTTTCTTAGTTTTCTTTCATCTGAGAATATTGATTTCTCCTTTATTCCTGAATAACATTTTTGCTGAATGAGAATCTGGGCTGACAGTTTTTTGTTATTTTGAATTTCAGCACTTGAGAAATATTGTGCTATAAGTAATCCAGTGTTATTCAAATAATTTTCCCCCTACAAGTAAGGTTTTATTTTTCTCTGGATACTTTCAAAGTGTTTTTGTTGTCTAATTTTCCAAAATTTACTTATGGTATGCCTTGGCATAGGTTTCCTTGAACGTATCCTTTTTAGAATTTACTCAGTTTACTGAATCTATAGATTTAAGTCAGTTGTTAAATTTGAGAAGCTTTCAGAAATTATTTCTTTAGTTGCTTTTTAACCCACCATCTTTCTCCACTTTTTCCTGATGACATGACTGTTAGATATCTTGGTAAATCCCCAGGTCTCTGAGACTCTTTTCATTTTTTCCTAATCAATTCTTTCTACATTGTTCAGATTGGGTGATTTTTATTGTTCTATTTTCCAATTCACTGGCTCTTTGTCTCTTCCTTTCTACCGTTGAACTCTTCCACTAAGCTTTCTATTTTAGTAATTGTATCTTCCAGTTCTAAAATTTCCATCTAGTTCTTTTTTGTTAATATCTTCTATTTATTTGCTGAAGTTTTCTATTTTTTATTTTATTTGTTTCAAGTATATTGATAATTGCTTATTGAAACATTTTTAAAATTATGCCAACCTTAAAATCTTTGTTAGATAATTCTAACATCTTGTTATCTAAGTGTTGGCAACTATTGATTATCTTTTATTGTTACATTTGAGACCTTTTTGATTGTTGGTATGATAAGTGATTTTTGGTTAAAAACTAAACATTTTCATATTATGTTATCAGTTTTCAAATCTTATCTAAATCTTTCATTTTAACTGGCTCAACTTATCTCTGACATCATTCTGGCAAGGTATGGTAGTGTGCCAGCTCAATCTTGGCAGGTGAGGGCAAAAGTCTAGACATCTCACTTAGCCTCTGTTGACACCTAAGAGTTGGTAGTAAGGTGAAGGTACTGCCAGATAGTGGTAGAAGTCCAGAATCCAAACATGGTTTCTACTGACACCATTGGGAATGGTCTCATTACCTACCAGTGGAAATGAAAGTTACAGTTTTTTCCTCAGCGTTCTCAGTGATGTCAGAGGGGGGAGGGGGAGGGATGTGATACCTAATTATAGCCTGTCCACAGTGGAAGTCTAGGAACCCCACTCAACCCTGGCCAGTATGCATGGATGTGGGACCACAGTTTTTTTCTGTTTTGTTTGACTGGAGTAGAGTGGATATTGTCTAAGTTTCTCTATTTTAGTAGGCTGCCTTTTTTCCTCTTTATTTAGCTAAAGAGGGCAGGCTTTTATTTGTCTATGCTAGTTAGTATTTATGGTTTATTAACTCCTTTATCTCCAAGTCTAAGATACATGAGGTAAAAAAAACAAAAACAAAACAAATCAGGGAACCTACCAGCATCAGCTCCTTGGCCTTGAGGTTTCTGGTCAGTTTCACTTATTCTTTACATCCTTCAGAGTCTTTTAATGTTTGTTTTATATATAATGACCAAGTTGTACTTAGCAACAGAAATAGGAAAAAGTATATTATACTCTGTCTTTCCTCTTTAATACAGTTACAGTGCATTTTTTTGTTTCTGTTGTTTGTTCCTTGTTAATTACACACTGAATTTGTGCTGTAGTCAATATAAAAAATGTTATTAATGCAAATGCCATTGGCAAGTTATTTCTGAGAATAAATGCATTTTTATTACCTTGCCAAATGGAAATATAAATAATTGGTTCATGGGTGTCTAACGTGAGTCTGTCTGAGTCAGATAACACGAGGGAATATATGAAGAAGTAGTATTTATTATCAGCCTAATATAAAACTGGGTACAATGGCATGCTCCTGCTAAGTCAAAGATTGCTATTGCCTAAATTTAGCAATTGTCAGTGTTGACACATTTATGAATCACTCATTAGAATGACAGTCTTGTAACTTGTTGATAGTTGACTGCTGATTTGGGACATGTCTCTAGATGCTGCTTAAAGAGTATAGATCTTGTTCTAATATATCCTTCTCTATGTTTCTGGGATCATTCTGCATGATATGGCTACCTTCATGTGTTCCTAAAAGTTAAATATCTCTTCTAGTTTTTGTCTGCACTTTATTTTGTATATTTTCTATATTCCCAGTTATATTTCATCTGAAGCTAAACAAGAATAAATATGTATATTTTATACTTTTAAGAGTCAAACTTCCAGTGAACTCTTAAAACTTACTTGCAGATTTACTTCCCTGGGCTATATTTCCAAAGAAAGTTTACTCAAATTTACATGAGACCATAATGTTTGTCTTGAAAGATCTGAAGTCTTCCTTGAATTACTAAGAATAGATTCACTGAATTTCCCCAAGAGGAACTAACTCTAGGCAAAGTTCCTAAACCAAGACTCAAATCTTTCTATTAGTTCATTTTCTCTGGAGGAAGACTTCTAACTTATTTTCCATCTGGAAGACTTTGCTGAGATGGAGTTTACAGCAGTTCATCCTCATGGCATATATCAGTGTCCTGGCAGATAACTCGCCTGCAGGAAGATTTGATCAGAACTAATGGAAAGATGAATGTGTTTACCTCTGAATCTAGAGCTACTCCTTACCAAAATTGCTTTGTCATTTAGACACAAGTCAAACGATAAAATTGCACTATGGACAGATTGAAGATAACCAGGATGCAACTTTATTAATTATGTCTTCTATAATTAAAATGAGATATCAGAAAAAAATCCCAGACTTTACTAAAATAAACAACCTCTCCGAATCACAATTTGTTTTCTGTGATATTGACTGTATCTCATGTATAAATGGATTGATGATTTTACTAGTTGTGTCAAAAGCTCTATGCAGAAAAAGTGGTAGTTTTGGGGGGGGCTTCTTGCAAGGTACATGATATCCAACATCATTAATGACATGCTGTGTCCACATCTATAATAAGATTTATTGATGACAGCTTAGAAGCAGAATATTAGCAGAAGGCATGAGATACTTTGAGCCCAGGCTGTTGTTCAACCAAGAATGTTACCCAACTTACATATATTTAGACTAGTCCAAGTGTGTGAAAAAGAAAACAGTTTATTAAGTAAAAAGTATTGTTATGGATCTTCTTCATAAAACAATACTGGGTGACCTTGGAAGATCACCTTGGGAGTTTGTGTACCAAGAACTCTACATCAATTGAGAGGTAAGCTTACCACATTTCTTCAGTTGTTCAGTTCAGCTGGGCCAGCAGTTCAAGCTTCAAGGAAGGAAGAGAGCATGGAAGCCCTATAACTTCTCTTCTGACCCAAAGTTTTATGTCTTTTGGTAGATAAAATCAAAACCCACAAAGGAGACTAAATAATTTTCAGGTTTCTAGTGGGTTGGACCTATACTATTTCTTCCTTTACATGTAAGAAGTGCTCTCAGACAGAGCATCTTTCTCTGGGTATTAGGCTCCATCAATCTCCACTCTTAATAAGTTCTCGTCTCAGATATGAATTGGTTTCATACAACACATTTTGTTTAGCTTTTTCTTTTAAAGAGGAAGTCCATGTGTAATGAGCACTTGTTTGCCAGGCACTATTAGGCACTTATCACGGATTAACAACTTTGATTTGCATAATGCTAAAATAGAGCTATTCATTTGCACATTTTATACATGGAGGAACTGTGACCCAAAGAGGTTAAATATTTGATCAAAGTCAGACAGCTTGCAACAATAACCTGCCCTACTGGCATCGAGTACATAGAGAGATAGAAGATAAAGACATTTAAAGATTGTGCTATGAAAGAAATAAGATGGTAATGTGATAGAGACAACCACTAGAAGGGGTGCTAATTTACTTTGGGTGGTCAGAGAAAGTCTCATTAAAAAGTTGCACAGGATCTGAGACTTGGTGATATAAAGGGTTGGTGACTGGTTCTCCCAGGAAGGACAGAAGACCTTAAGAGGGAAATGACCTTAAAAGGGAAATGAACCTAATGTGCTTGAGAAAGACAAAGGAGACCAGACCAATGGAGGAACAAGACAACATAAGAGATTAGATGGGAGATAATAGGTTCAGACTTGGCAAGGGGTTTACATTTTAGTTGTAAACAACACCTCTGCCCTGAATGGCATTTCACCTCTGCCCTGAATGGCATGTCAAGCTCTGTTCACATAGATTTATACAGAGTCATTTAATCTATGCAGCTATTATATGAAGTAGTTATATTATTAGTCATTTTACAGATGAGGAAACTGATGTGCAGAGAGTAACTAGTAATTGGAATGCAATGAGAAATAATGGGGGGAATTATGGCAAGTGGTAACATAATATGATTTGCATTTAAGAAGTGGCACAGAATCTGATACTTGGGTGGGGGAGAACAGATTTGTGACTGTGTGAAAAATAGATTAGGGGCTATGGGAGAAGTAGCTAGGGCATCCAGGCAAGAAACGATGGTAGCCTCTTCATGCTACTACTGATAAAAATCATAATTGGACAAAAGGATTTGGATGTATTTTGCACTGTTGCTGGAATGAATGTAGGAGATGAGATTAAATGAAAAATCAAAAAAGGTCCCCCAGTTTCTTGTTTGAATAACGGAGTGGATGTTAGTGTCATATATAATAGGAAATGACTGGAAAGACAAGAGGAATAGATTAGGACATGGTGACTTGGCCATAATAAGATAATGACACTTATTAGACATCAAAGAGGAGATGTCAAGCAGAAAGATAAATATCTAAAGTTTGGGACTCTGTGGAGAAGTTACATAACATTTTTGTGCACAAAAGCCAAAAGGTTTGGTAAAGTTATATTTTCACAAATAATGGGACTAAAGTTTGTTTTTGTGGTGGAAACCTGAGTAGAGAATTTTTACTCTTTGCTTTAAACTGTGTTAAGGATTCATATGCTTCTCAGGAAAAAAAAGTTTAGATTCCTAATAAGGTGTACTTCCTAGTGTCAGGCGAGGATAAATTTCACTCTTTGACTTTTTCTTTTGGATTCATTCATAAATAGGGCTCTATATTCTAATATTCCATTGCTTATAGCATTAGTCAGTGCATTTCTACTGAAGTTCAAGGGGAATGTTTTAAAAGCATGCTCAGTGTAGCCTGCCCATGGGTACAGCAAGGGAACAAGGTAAGTATGAACTTCTGAAAGATGACAGCTGGCCCAAACACTAGTGTTATTTCAAAGAAAATTCAAACTGAGCATATTTAAAATGGACAATTCTAAATTGGGTATTTTCTGTATTATGCAGCATGAATAGCTCAAAGATTATTTTCATTAGCTCCTAGTATATAGCTTGTTTATTTATGACTGGGTGGTTCTCTCTTTAATCTAAATTTGTTTTGCAAACATTTGGCAAAATTCTAGCATAGTATAGATAAAATGGTGTTGGGCTTCCTTTGTGTTACCTATTGTTTTCTATGAAAAGCTGAAATCAGACCAACATTTCTTTCTAAACTTCAAAATAGGAATGCACTTTGACACAAGTGATAACAAGAAAATGCCAACTACTAAACTTCATCATGTCCTCTTAGCTGTTTGCTTCCAATAGTAATGTTATGTGAAGATTTAGAGGGTTTTAAACCAGTTCTGAGATGTACATCTTTTAATAGTGTAATAATTCTGAAATAGGAATACTTCTTATAATTATAATTAGTAGCATGCTTTGTTACTTAGTGGTACATAAAATAATAGTATGTGCTACAATGATGGCATTTGGTATTGATGAAAATCACTACAGCACAGGGTTAATATCCAATAACTGATGGAGAACCAATATATAGAAAAGGAATATGGACATACTAGAGCCAATTTTGGAATTGGGGATATAAAATGAGAATTGTTGCCTGGATACACTTGATACTGATGCTTTTTGGATAGGGAACTTATTACTTTTACTAAGGACCCCCAAAGCAACACTTTCATGATGGAACAAAAATAATTTTCTTAAGACTTTATACTAAATATTCTTAAATTTGAATTCTAAGGAGATGTATTTCAAGCTGTTAATTATGTTACAGAGTTTATCATTATTCTACTTTACTTTGACAAAAGAACAGAAGGTACGAATAAAAAGTTCCAACTTTCAAAATCTATAGACCCAGGATGACCTCTGCTTATTAGACAGTCAAGAATTATTGGCATATTCTGGGAGGTTGAGAAAGTCTTCTTGTAACAATTTATGATACTCGGTTGTTCATTAACATTTCTCTCTTTAAACTGAGTAACTCATTTCCCTTAACTGGCCGATGATTTTCTATATTTTGTGCTTTGCAGTTATGACTTGATAAGGGCAATTTAACAAGTAGAAATGTCTGAATTGGCTAGGAAATTTGACAATATTGGATTTATGGGTTATAGTGTTTGCCCCAGTCATGCTACCTTCTAAAACCTTGGCACCTAGTCCATCAATCTGCCTAGAAAAGGATAACCCTATTTCTAAAATGGCAGAGTATATTTGTAGTAGTGCAGTCCGGTAGCAAAGCTGCCAGTGAAATACACAAGGGAGGAAAAGGTACAGGTATAAATTTGTTAAGGATTCCAAAGAGCTTAGTTTCCTGAATAGAGCTATATATTATCCTACCTCTTAAGATAATAAAAATATTTCCAGGAGACAATCCTTTCTTTCTTTCCTCATCAAACCAAATGCAAGTTGGTAATTTATTTACAAATATAATCCTGTCATTTGACTAGAGAAAAACCTTTCAGGCAGCAATGTGCCAATATGGTGTTTTTCCCACATTGCATTGTACGATATATTTGATGGATTTTACATGTGCTGTTTCTATTGTGGTGAGACTAATGTCTTCTCCTCACCTCTTCCTTCCTGGATCAAGACACTTTCCCACTTTTCTCCTGGGGTCACAGTCCATATCAACATAAGGTAATACATGGGGCTTTTGCTAGAAAGTAAAAAAATATATAGAGAGAGATAGATAGATAGTTTCTCTTTGCATGATATACCAGAGTTACATAATATACTGCAGATATACTGCATGATATACCAGAGTTACATGATATACTGCAGAAATTGGGATTAGTCCTGGGATTAGGCCTGAAATAACGATTTTCCCATCATTTCTTCCTCCTGTATGTGGGGCCTGAATGGTGAATCACTCTATCTCTGTTAACAGCCCTAAAGGAAGCTGGGCTTGGTGGCTCAGCCTGTAATCCCGCGCCTTTGGGAGGCTGAGGTGAGTGGATTGACTGAGCCTACGGTTCGAGACCCGCCTGGGCAGCGAGACCTCATCTCTACAATAAATAAAAAAATCAGCCGGGCATGGTAGTGCATGCCTGTAATTCCGGTTACTTGGAAGGCTGAGGCAGAAGGATCGCCGGAGCACAGCAGGTCAAGGCTGTGGTGGCCAGGAGCGGCCACTGCACTCCAGTTTGGGCAACAGAGTGAGACTCCAACTCAAGAAAAACAAACAACAACAACAACAACAAAACAGCCCTAAAGGAGTAAGTGAGGGAGTTAGGGTGTTAGTAACCCTACATGCATAATGGCCAGTTCCTACTCCCAAAGCCACCACAAACAACAACAACAAACCCTGTTTATTACCAAGATGCTTGCTTTATAAATGAAGTTTTATATCCTAGCCTCCACTTTCCATCTCACTCCACTTAACAAATTACTGTTTCTAAATACTATCAATGTAGATTCTGGAACAACTCCATTTCCTGACATTGCCATAGGGGATAAAACAAGACTTAATGGCAGTCTGGAACAGCAACCATGAACAAAAAGGAAAAGGACTCTGGGAAGGGCAGAGATGTGACCAGTCTGAGAATATCATATAGGAAACAGAAGTGAGGGAATGAGATCAGAGAGGAATTTCTCTTAAGTCTGCTGAAGTGGCCTCTGTGCAGACAATGGGATGACTCGGACGAAAATAAAAGAATTGTTACCCGGGCTCAATGGCTAAACCTGTAATTCCACGCCTTTGGGAGGCTGAGGTGAGTGGATTGCCTGAGCCTGCGAGTTGGAGACCCGCCTGGGCAGGCGAGACCTCATCTCTACAATAAATCAAAAAATTAGCCAGGCGTGGTAACGCGAGCCTGTAATTCCGGCTACTCGGAAGGCTGAGGCGAAAGGATCGCCGCAGCCCCGCAGGCCGAGGCTGCGG
>NW_007248568.1:794690-810986 GCF_000164805.1 Carlito syrichta | reverse complement strand
GCAAGACTCCAACTCAAAAAAAAAAAAAAAGAATTATTTTGCATCTTCCTCAAAATTCTGCATATGCTTGATCATTTAATGGCATGAACATGGGTTGACCCATCACTTTCTAAATGGTAACATCATGGTTTAGGAATAGCATCATTTTTGGAAATGGAATGGTAAATAATGGTTGTTAAACCTGGCAAAAGTGACTCACATATTTGGCACTAAGTTAAAGACAAGGAAGAATGACCTACTTCTGAGAGCCTGAGTTAGTTAATAACTTGATTTGGTGACCCTTCATTTCTTCAAATGTAAAGTAGGGGCATTGGATTGAAAGCCCCTCCATCTTCTTGGAATTTTTTATGCCTAGGTTAGAATTTTGACTAAAATTTATCTGCCAGGTGTTAGTTGTGTAAACTTTACATTTGAGGCTCAGTTATCCTAACATGTACAATTGAGATACTAACAGTTTCCTTTCATAGTTAGGTGAAATGATGCATGGCACAATGGCAGAGAAGAGGGTAGGCACTCACTTGATAGTAACGACGAATATGGATCTATGATTGCCATATATTTTCATTTCAAATTATAGGTTTTCATCAGCTGGCATTATACCAATAATTTCTTTGAAGTTTTGTGATTTCTCAATTTCTCTTTAGTCATATTGTTAAATATAAGTAATAATGATGCAATAGTTTATGTGTGTATATTATTATTATTATTTTTAATAGAGACAGGGTCTCACCCTGTTGCTTGGGCTAGAGTGCAGTGGAGTGATCACAGTTTACTGCAATCTCTAACTTCTTGTCTCAGATCATCTTCCCACTCAGTCTCCCAGATAGCTAGGACTACAGATGCAACACCATGCCCAGCTAATTTTATATAGATGGGATCTCACTATGTTGCCCAGGCTGGTCTTGAACTCTTGGCCTCAAGCAATCTTCTACCTCAGTCTCCCAAGGTATTGAGATTACAGGCATGAGCCACCACACCCAGCTGTAATATTTTGAGAATATTAATTTAAAAAATGTTCATTGGGCCGGGCTCGGTGGCTCAGCCTGTAATCCTGTGCTTTGGGAGGCTGAGGTGAGTGGATTGCCTGAGCCCACGGGTTCGAGACCCGCCTGGGCAGCGAGACCTCATCTCTACAATAAATCAAAAATTCAGCCGGGCGTGGTAGCGCATGCCTGTAATTCCGGCTACTTGGAAGGCTGAGGCAGAAGGATCACCGGATCCCAACAGGTTGAGGATGCGGTGGCCGGGAGCAGCCACTGCACTCCAGTCAGGGTGACAGAGTGAGACTCCAACTCAAAAAAAAAAAAAAAATGTTCTTTGGAATTTATCATTTTTCTGAGTGTCATATAGTCCTTTAATCCTTATCAGCAACTTGAATTTGATTCTAAGAATTTAAGTACATTTAAAGATTTGGCTAATTGTGTGATAGATAAAGAAGTCATGGAATGAAAGTAAATAGAATAAACATGTATGTGGATAAATACAATTATCTACACTTATAATAAAATTATACATTATTTATTAAGAGAATACTTGCTTTATAAGTGAAGCTTCAATCTAGCTCTTAACCTCCACTTTCAATCTCAAATTCATTGTGCTTATAAATGCATTGTCATTTTTGTAGCACACAGGTGAGAGAGTTGTTGTCCTTTAGGGGACCACATACGTGTTAATTTATGGGAGTCCTAGGTACTGATTTGAGTCAGTCTCACACATTCCTGAGCTCACACAAGAAGTTGTTTTATTTTGAGAAATATTTAAAAATAAATAAATTATAGTCATAAATGGGTATGGAGGAAATGAAAAAAAATAGGCATCAACGGGTGTGGGAAGGACTCCAAGACAAGGTGACATTAATACTAGGGAAATGGAAACTTGGATTACTTAGGGTTTGTCGGGATTACCTATATATAGTTTCATCAATAGCCTCTATCAGGAATTGTTGGAAATTCAGATTTATTTTAATGTGAAAATTATTTTTCTAATTATATAACTAACTTAGGATAGTCATAATTTATTCTTCATACTTATCAGAAACTAGTGTCTAAAATGCAAACATTTCAAATGACCTAAAGCAAAGGTTGAACTTGACTCAAAACAAATTTTTTGGTTGCCATAATAATTTATTTTTAAAAAAAATTAGTTATGCTATCATCTGAATGTTTAGCTCCTCCCAATGCAAATGTTGAATGTGATGGTATTAGGAGATAGGAATTTTGGGAAATGAGTTGGTCATAGGACAGAAACATGAACTTAATTAGTATTTTTACAAAAGAGACCCTAGACAGCAACATCACCCCTTCCACCAGGTGGGGACGAAGGGAAAAGATGATATCTTTGAACCAGAAAGTGAGCCTTCACACCGAATCTGCCGGTACTTTGATCATAGACTTTCCAGTATCCAGAACTGTGAGAAATAAATCTCTGTTGTTTATAAGCTACCCAGCTTGTGGTATTTTATTATAGTAGCCCAAATGGACTAAAACAGTTACAATAATATTTAAAAATTGAGAGGTTTCGAATGAAAGATAGATTTCTATTTTCTCTTTTAAAACACCCTCCTGGCCTCTATTTGTTGGAGCCAAGACAAAGCTGCCCTGTGGACAATATTTACAGTCTGAGGGGAGCTATGGTTTCTACCACTTCTGTGATTTTTAGTCATCTTTGCTGTTGCCATTTTTTAGTTGCCTTTGCTCTATTGGTCTTCTTGCAACTGGATATTTCATTTTATTCATCTGTATTGCCTACTTAGTTTCTGTGAGCATGTCTGATTGTATTATGACCAAAAATTGCTTATCTATTTTTATGTTCATTTTTTGAAGATTCTTTAATGCTTAACTTGTCTGTCTTTTTATTTAAGTCATATTGGGTGAAGGTTGCTCTTTAGTGACACACGCATTTTAAAGGAGAGGCAAAAAAACTAATAATGATATAAATTTAGATGAACATCCTTTAGGCATTGCCAATCCTCTTCTTTAAACCATTCCTGATGAATACAGTGCTTCATCAAGGCATATTTAAGTGATCCAAACCCCATCATGCTTTTTAATACAATTTTCTATATTGGCTTAAAGACTTTGGAACAAGAATTTTATTTGTTAGAATGCCCATACATCCATCTTCCTAGCTGAGATGACTGAAGTATTCAGGGAACGTGTTATAGATAGCAAGGCAAAGATATGATACTCAGGGGCATTGTTTCTGGTGTGAATAGAGTTTCAGTGTATCAATTAATCAATCCATAAATGTGTATCTGATAACTATTCTGTGTTCAAAACTGTTAGTTATGTACTCCATACTATAGCATAATAAAAAAGAGTGGGTTATCCTTCAATTACAAGAAAAAGAAGAATTAATGAATTATTGTTTAATTTTTTAACCTGTAATTCTGAATAACCCATTGACAAAGGTAATGATTTCCATGAAATATTTTTATTTTAAAAATTAGATTTCATTTTTACATTTTAATAGATGTAGACTTTCTGCAGGACTTTATTTGGAGGTATAGTTTTAGTTTTAAAAAAATACATTTTATTACATTTGTAGTCAAGGAGAACTTTATTTTCATTTTGTTTATTTTACAAATGAAGAAACCAGAACAAACTTCTGTGGAGGCCAATTTATTGGCTCAGTCGGTTATGACACATAAGGGTATGAGCAGAGTTTGTGCTTCAGAGAGAAAATCAGAATCGTAATAAAACCTATCTTAAGTGTCACCTCCATCAGATAATACTTTCTTGCTTTATGTTATGCCATACTGGTCTATTTGTTCTTTAAAATGTCATCAATAACTTCTACAAGGGAACTAATCTATTTTAACTAGTCTCTAAGGTAGTAATTTTAATCTTGAGTTCATGTTACTCTTTTTTATCCCTCTATTTATTTTGCCTCTGAATTTATAGTTATCAGATTTATAAAACTGACCCAGAGGCCTGGTTATTTCAAGTGAAACCACGGAGTTTGGTACTGAGTTCATCATCCACTCTTTCTCTATAAGCATTTCTTTTTCATCTGTGATCTTAAATCAGTCTAGCTATAAATATTAAATATTAAAAATTCCTGTTGGTTACAGGCAAAAATAAAAGTAGAGTAACCGGTTCTTCATACACTAAGTAATTTTATATTCAGAAATGTTTTCCTAGTAACAAATTTCTTTACTCTTTGCTATCTCAAAGAAGCATAAACATAGGTCCAGGCAGAGAATAGTTTAAGAAAATAAGAATAGGACAGAGAACTAGGAAGACATGCGCACCTCTGTTAGTCCCCCACCATTCTAATTTCAGGTTTCTTTGAAATAATGATAGGTTCATTCTTTCACTGCACTTTTATTTTAAATATTTTTCTGTGCCTCATTCGCATTGTAATTGAGCAGTTGGCACCTAACAGGTTTTAGAACCTAGGTTTCCTCCAATATTATCTTTGCCTGGAGAGAGGAAACTTGACAGTCAGTTATAGCCTCCTTGACATATATGCACGTCACCTCCACAGGAGGTGTTTGATTTAACTCTTTTTTTTTTTTTTTTTGAGTTGGAGTCTCACTCAGTCGCCCAGACTGGAGTGCAATGGCCGCTCCTGGCAGCCTTGACCTGTTGGGCTCCGGCGATCCTTCCGCCTCAGCCTTCCAAGTAGCTGGAACTACAGGCGCGCGCTACCACTCCCGGCAAATTTTTTTTTTTATTGTAGGATGAGGTCTCGCCAAGTTGCCCAGGTGGGTCTCGAACCCGCGGGCTCAGGCAATTCACTCACCTCCGCCTCCCAAAGCGCAGGATTACAGGCTGAGCCACCGAGCCCACCCTGATTTAACTCATTATAAGGAATGAAGGAACAAGAATGAGAATCTCACATTTTATTTGGTAAAACATTATGCCTTCATATGTTTATAATTACGCCTGACAATGTTCATCTTAAGAAAGGAAAAATATTTGGAAGAGGATATCAAAGTAAAAAAAAAATCTTGACAAGTACCTTGTTCATAAGGACAATATAAACAATTCACTGTGGACTTACACAAAATAAGAAACATCTAGGTAAATAATCAGGGTTTTCTGGTCTAAATAATATTGAACATTCATAAAATATGCAGCTGATCACCAGTATGTGGTGGCCACTAGGGTCCAGCATATTTCCTTCATTTATTCTAGTTTCTCCATTATTCTATAGTCACTCTGGAGACCAAATTTAGGTAAAATTCAGCAGGGGTTCAGTTTATGCCATGATAGGGCACAATTCTGTACAATCTTAGCTACTGGTATTGTCTATACTATGTCTGTCTTTGCTTACACATTCCAAATTATCCTAGATCTTGATGCAATTGTGATACAAAAGAAATTAGTAATTTTGCATTTTGTAGTTTTAGGAAGAAAATGTTCCTGGTGCTCAGAGTCATTATGTTGCACAAATTCTGGTGGCTCTATTCATATGGTATTTTACCTATTAACATTTTGTAGGGAGGAGCTTATCTCAGGGAATTTTAAAAGACTACTCATGATGAATTTACAAGAAACTTTTGAGGATTAGTCTTCTCAAAGTCACACAAAAATAACTATTGTTACTAAAGCACCTGAAAATTTTACACTGAATAGTGTCAGAGCCAAGTAATCAGAGGTCCTCAATATAGTTAAGAATTAGAACATTGTTAATATAAAAAATACATAACCTTATATAAAAGGAGCCATTGTAATTGAAATTTTCAATAAATTAGATTTTAATTTATCAATTGTAAAGGCATCTCAGTGATCTCTTAATATAATACTATTTATATGTGCTACCCACAAAGTGTATTTCATAGCTGAAAGATTTTTCTGTGGTCTTCCAAAGGTCCAGGATCCACAGGTTGAGAACTACTGAGATAAAACATCAAATAAAACCAAATAAATTCACAGGCAGAATTGTGTTTCTTTATTTTATTTGCAAAGAAAATATAGAAAATACTTACATTATTTCATGGATTAAGAAAGTATATGAAGCAGAACATATTGAAACTCTGTCTGTAAATGTACCAGGTCTGATTAAAGAATAAATGCGAGTTGTAAAAAAAAGAACATAATTTAATGTGATAGGAATTTCATGTTGAAGCATGTAGTTCATGCACTCTTTGTACAGAGGAATCAGTAACTAGCAATTATAGAAGTAGTAGTTATATAGTAGTAGGTATATATATAAATCACTAGATTAAAAACGTTATCATGGTATTTTTCAAACAAAAGTGGAAAATAAATAGAACGATAAACTGCATGAACCCATCATCTAGCTCCAACAATTATTAACACTTTGCAATCTTGTTTCATCTAACTTCATTTTTTCTAAAGTATTTAAAAAACAAATTCCAGAAACCATAAATTCTTTAGAATTTATATCTAATAGCAAATGGCCTTTTTCATATATTCATTGTCTTTTTCTCAACTAATAATATTCACAATACCATCTAATAACCAACTCATGTTGAAATTTGCCAGATCATCTAAAAAAAACTCTATAGTTGTTCAAATCAAAATCTAAATAAAGCTTACACACACACACATGGTTAATGTTTGTGACTTTCTTTTCCTGCAGAAGCAGTTTTTTCCTCTCCTCTCTCCCCTTTTTTGACTTTTGTTTTTGAAAATGAAACTAGGTCTGGAGGAATTGTTCACATTTTAGATTTGGCTGGTTGTCTCCTTGTGGCATCATTTACTCATTAGCCTGTTTTGCTCATTTCTTGTAAATTGTCAACCTGAAATCCTAGTTTGATTCAGCTTTATTTTTTCTTTAAGCAAGAATCCTTCGAAAGATACTGCAGGAAGTG
The DNA here is from genome assembly GCF_000164805.1 of Carlito syrichta. Lineage (NCBI taxonomy): Eukaryota > Metazoa > Chordata > Mammalia > Primates > Tarsiidae > Carlito > Carlito syrichta. The sequence goes on along the minus strand of NW_007248568.1, from coordinate 804,202 downwards.
CTGTGAACTCTCTAGTGCATCATGTTTATCCCACAGTTTTAGAGTTATCAGCCCCATATATCTATTATGGGGTTTCTTCAGCCTTTCACCTAGTGATCACCCATTGGTAATCATCAAAAGACCTTTTTGTCCTCAGAGATCACAGTACTGTGATTTTTAATTTTTTCATTTCTTCTACATTTATAGCTGAAATACTTCTATAAAGAATAACTTACAGCAATATTGTTACCTCCAAATACAGTTGGTAGAAGAATGGTAATGACTGATTATTTACCTTTATCCATTAATTTGTGGAATAATTAGTTAATATTTTAGCAACTTACAAGTTGACCAATGATTTTAAAATAAATATTTGGTATGTTCTAATCAATTGAAAATGTTATTCTTTCTGATGCTCAAATAACCTCATTTTTGACTAATTACAGTTTGTTGGCTCTTGTATTTAAAAAAAAATACAACTTTAATTTTCTTTGAAATCTTCCTTGTTTTTTGGTCCAAGATGTCCCAGGCTCATTTTGGAAAATCTGAGATCTGGAATCACTCATTTCTTCAAAACGTCTTTGCTCTTTTAGTAGAAAATGACAATTTGATTTCCAATTGAGGACTCTATGATTGCCCATTGTTACTGAATTATCATTTTTTTTTTTAGACCTATCAGTGATCAGAATTTGAAAGTTCATACTTCTTTATACAGAGAAAATATTTCATGGGTTCATAGGAAAATTCAAATTTCAGATTATTGGGTACTTAAATTATTTTATTGTATGTTCAGATATCTTTCCCTTAGTCTGAATACTCTTGGTTCCTAACGGCATTAACATAATTACTTAGTTCCTTATTTGTTTATTTTTTTTGAGTTGGAGTCTCACTCTGTCACCCAGGCTGGAGTGCAGTGGCACGCTCATGGCCACCCCAGCGTTGACCTGCTGGGCTCTGGCGATCCTTCCCCCTCAGCCTTCCAAGTAGCTGGAACTACAGGTGTGTGCTAACACGTCCATCTAATTTTTGATTTATTGTAGAGACGCGGTCTCACCAAGTTCCCCGGGATGGTCTTGAACCCGTGGGCTCAGGTAATCCACTCACCTCAGCCTCCCAAAGTGCTGGGATTACAAACTGATCCACCAAGCCCGGCCTAGATCTTTATCTTAAAATACCCTAAAGAAGGACAGACATATGGGCTTCGCAGCAACTTGGATGATTTTAGAGTCGATCATATTCAGTGATCTATCACAGAAACAAAGAACAGAGTACCATGTTTTCACTCATAAATGGACCTTGAACAATTATTATAATACTATAAGAAAGGGATTGGCAGCTGTAGGAAACTGTCAGGGGAGGGGGGTGGGATTGGCAGTTGAGGGAAACTGCTAGGGGAGAGAGGGGAATACCTCATCAACAAGGGTACCTGCATGATCAATGTTTGTATACCTAATCCTGAATTGCACCTCACATCTTTATAACAAAAAGAAAAGAAAAAAAAAGATATACTTACAATGGTTTAAAAGTAACGATGTTACCAGGCATGGTGGCTCATGCCTGTAATTCCAGCACGTTGGCAGTGAAGAGGATTGCCCGAGTCCAGGGGTATGAGACCAACCTGGGTAATGTGGTGAGACCTTTTCGCTGTAATAAATAAAAAAAATTGCTGGGCATGGTGGCACGCATCTATGGTTCCAGCTACTTGGAAGGCTGAGGCAGAAGGATCACCTGAGCCCAGCAGGTTGAGGTTGCAGTTGCCGTGAGTGGCCACTGCAATCAAGCCTGGGCGACAGAGTGAGACTCCAACTCAAAAAAAAAAAAGTAACAATGTTGACATTTTTCCTAATAATAAAAACACTGAGTACAATTTATGATTTCTTTCAAGTTCTTTTTATTCTTAAGATCTATCCCACAAGGACTGCAAAATGCAAATAATGTTTTTTAAATCCTTCATCATAATTATTATTTATGTGGTTATGTCACCAACCTAATCCACAGTTAGATTCTATTACTTTTCAAAATGCAGCATTTGTTATTTATCTTTGCTTTTGTTCATTAGGTATGTTAGCCATTTACAAGGCTTCTAAGTCAAAACTCAAAACATAAGTATAACTTTTTCTTTATACTTGCCTCCTCTTATAGGTAACATTTTGTTGCTACTTTTTGGCTTATCTTTCTGTTCTTTTATAATATATGGTATGTACATGTATCTACATACGCATATGTACTTCTATATGTACATGCATATATGTGTGAGTGTATATGAAGGCCCACATATGTAAATGTACTTGGGCTTATGTACACACACGTACACACACACACACACACACACACACACACACACACACACACACACACATGCACACACACACTCACACTGCTATCCCTCCTCCCCTTTTTAAAAAAATTAAGCAGTAATAAAATCTGTTCCGCACCCTGTTGTTTTTTTACCTAACAGTTTATCCTGGTGATCACTATGCAATAGTAGAGTGAGGCTGTCTTTATTCAGTTTTACAGCTGCAGAGAACTCCATTAAAGTTTATTCAAGTAGTCCTATAATTATGGACATTGATTTTTCCCAGTATTGTCTTATTACAAAGACTGTTACAATGAATAATCTTTGTATATGTCATTTTGTACTATTACCAGTGTACTTTTGGGAAAGTTCCTAGTAGCGGGATTGCTGAGATAAAGAGTAATTGCATGTGTAATTTTGCTAGACATCAAATTCCCTTGGGTTGTATCATTTTGCATTCCTACCAGCAGTGTATGAGAGTGACTGATTCCCTACAGGCCAACTATGGAGTACACTGTCAAACTTTTAGATGTTTGCCAATTGGATAGGTGAGAAATAGTATCTAAGAATAGGTTATTTTGCATTTTTTATTATGAGTGAGAGTGAACGTCTTTATATATTCTTTTTTCTTTGCAAATTCTCCATGGGGAAATTGATCTTTTTGTTCTCAAGTATTCAATAAATTTGTATTTTCTAGTGCATTAACCTCTTATGTGAGATATATTATTGATATTTTATTTTCTAATTCACTATGTCTTTTTATGCTTCCTCTGTGAGACAGTGTGTTTACCATAAAGATATTTTTAATGTACAAAATTTTATCAGTTCCTTTCTTTATTGCTTCTTGATTTTGAATCTTAATTAGAAAAGTCTTCTCCACTCTGATTTATAAAGGAATTTACCCATTTTGTTCCAGTAGGTGTACTGTGATTTTTTTAAAAAAATATTTCTACTACTGATGCATTTGAAACTTATTCTGACATATATGAGGAATTATTCAAAATAATACTATTCTATATGAGCATATAATTTTCTCAGACTGATTTAAGATGCTGTACTTATTAGATTCTATATTTCCCTATGTATTAGAATCCATTTTCTGAATTTTCTATTCTGTTCTACTGGTATATATGTTCATTTATGTGCCAATATCATAGAGTTTAATTGCAAAGACTTTTTAACATATCTTATTATCTGGATGAAGTGTTTCCCCTCTGCATTTAAAGATTTCCGTGGATATTATTGTTTGGTTATTTTTCCATATACACTTTAAAATGAACTTGTATAACTCTAGAAACAATTCTTACAATACTTCTCTTAGGATTATATCAAATTCATGATGTAAGTTATAGAAAATTATCATCTTCACAATGCTATGTACTTTTATCCAAGAGTATAGGTTACATTTTCACATTTTCAAGACTATTTGTGTGATTTTCAGGAATGTTTTACAGAAAAAAATATTAAGTAAACAATTTTATAAAAGATGAAATGTAGGGAAAGTTAGTTATTTTACTTAGTTATACAACCGAGCTAAACTTTCTAGCATGGAATATGTCCATTGATTAATATGAAGCTGATGAATGCTTTTGTCATACATTTCTACTGAAAAATATATATCACTTAAGAGACTTATTATTCTATAAATTATTATATTTTCTATCCTATTTGTCAGATAACATTAAATGAAACCGATGATATTTTCATTTGATTGCATTGAGTATCATATTTACCTCATAATAAAATTAGTCATAAATTCTAATTTGCATATAAGGTGGCCTTAGGGTCAGGTAAGCTTTAGCCTTTATATTACAGTCTCTCTATTTCTATTTTAATTTGGTTGCATATATAGTTAAATAAAACGTAGACACAAATTATCTGCTCACTGAAAAGCATCCAAATCTGAGAAAAATGGACATTAAGCTTTATTTTCTTTACCTTATATTTGTGTCTATATAAGCCTCTTTATTTTTGATCAAGGTAAAATTGTATATATCTTATACAAAAGAAAAATTATCTAACAAATGGACCCTATGTTTGAACTTTTTTATTTAATGTGCAACAGAACTATCTTTGTCACTTTGGAATACCAGGGTTAAAGAAACTTCAAGTCAGTATTATGTGTGCAGTGGATCTCAGATGGGGCAGCCAGTATCTTGATATCCATGGAGTATCTGGATGTAGTTGGAGGCGTTATCTGACCTTTTAAATTGGAAGAAAGGTGCTATTGGCATTTTGTAGGCAGGACCAGGGAAATAAATATCTTATTATAAGGACAGAGTCCTGTATGATGGAGAATTGCCCTGCCTAGCTTCTGGGGTTAGGTATTGAAAATCTCCTGGGATATCTGGAATCCTTATTTTTGCTTTCCATGGATCAGACTTCATTAATTTTGCATTCGGAATCCCCACTGATTCAAATTCCTGCTGTGTGAGGGAGGGCATAATATTTAGGGCAATTGAGGTGATTAGAATCAGACTAACTGCTTATTTGTTATATTATTTATGTATGACCAGGATCAAAATTGTGTGCCTTTTTATAGTAGGACCCAGAAATCAATAGGAGTTATATAGTATGCCAGAAAATAAAACTGGATATGTTGTTACAATATATTAATTTATGTTAATGAACATAAATTATATTTGCAAAGGTTTGTTTTTCTTGTGCTGGTGCTTGTACATTCCTGTCCTGGGCTTTTAAGTTGTACAGAAATTAATTGGAATATGTCTTTCCCAATGCATCTTCCTGTGGGAGAAAAAGGCATAGTTAAAGGAAATTGAGGCACTGGCAAGACTTACTTGGCTTCAGTTCTTACACTGCAATAGTTACATGATTGAAATATGTACTTTCCTTAACAATGCCAATAATTTATTTCACTTTTTACATAAGATTGCACTTCTAACACCCTTTGTTTACTAGCGCATCCTAAATATCTAATCCATGCTGTGGAAAAATTGTTCAACCTTTTCTGAAAAGGAGTCATTTAAGTTTAAACTTTCAGATGTAACTAACTGAAGCAAATGCTTCTCTTTTCCAGGAACCATTTCCAAAAACAGTTTATCAAACTTCAATTGAGAAAGTGGATCTTATTATTTTAATAGTAATACTTGGCAAGATATTCTTTCAAAAACAAATAAATGTTAGTGTATTATGAGTACTGGCTCAGGGAAAAACAAACAAATAATAAAAACCAAAAGAAAATATTAGGTAATCATTTAACTCTTCTAAAAGGAAGGAGATGTTAACTTCAAAGGTAAATGGCGTCATTAAAAACATAACAAGAAAACAATGTTAGAAGATTAATGCTAAGTATCGCCAGGACGTTTTTCTTTTAAATCCCAACCAACTAAAAAGCCTTAACCCTACTAGTCACTACCATACTCTTGCTTAAATATGTCAGAAGTGGGTACAGGAAATAATAGTTGGCGGTTTTCCCACCTGTTATAAAAAAAAGACGGAAGCCCATCATGAATGAAAGCACACAACACTACATTTGCCATCTGCAAAGCTTCCAAATCTCTTGTATTTTATAGCAGCAGTCTGCCAAAACTCTGGCAAGCCAAAACCAGAATAAAGCTCCCGATCTGAAAGAGAGAATATGGCAAATAATAAAATCATCCAGACAGCAGAGAAGTAAAATTGCAGAAAATCAGACTAAAATAACAAAACTGTCAAACAGGGTTGAGAGAGCTAAGAAATAACTACAAAAGAGGATTTAGAGGAAAACTGAAGGCTGAGGATAATGCAAACCATTGTTAAGTTGAAAGGTTTTCCAAAGTAAGCACGCTCACTGGTAATAAAATGTTAAGCCTTTCCAGAAAATATTACTTCTTTTTCATTTCTAATATTCTAGTTATGCTTGTTTGAGATAAAGCAAACCTTATGTCTTAGAGCAGTTGGATCCCATTTTATTTTGATGGAAGAATAGACTTCTGAGAGGGACTCCGATGAAGCCAGGGTTTAATAGCTCTTAATTTGTCATTTGGGATATATTCAAAATTAGAAGCCAAATAAACACAGCTTTGCAACATTTAAAGTTAATAATCTTTAAGACATTTTTAGGCAGTTGCTAAGGTGATTTGTGACTTTGATTTTATGTAGGTTGGGTGCAACTCTAGTAACCAAGATGTATCAAGCACTCCTAATGTATATTAATAAAGTAATCATGAAAAAACAGGCTTATATAGATTTTGTGGCATTTTTAAATGATACAATATACTTTACATATTTATGGGGGTACCTGTAAGTATTTGTTGCATGCACAGAAGATGTTCATGATCAAGTAAGGATTTTGGGGTTTCCATCACTTTAGTGTTTATCATTTCCATGTGTGGTAACATTTCAAGTCCTCTCTCCTAGTTACTTTGAATTATACAATACATATTTGTTAACTATAGTAACTAACCAACTTTGCTTGCCCTGCTCCCACTCACACACCCTTCCCATTCTCTGGTAAATATCATTCAACTTTCTGTTTCAATGAAATGAATATTTTTTGCTCCAGCATGAGTAAGAACATGTGGTATCTGTCTTTCTGTGACTGACTTATTTTACTTAACATAATGACCAACAGGTCCATCTATGTTGCTGCAGATGGCATGATTTCATTCATTTTTATGACTGAATAGTAGTCCATTGTGTATATATAACACATTTTCTTTATGTACTGATGAACACTTAAGTTGATTCCATATCTTTGTTATTGTAAATAGCGCTGCAATAAACATGCAAGCGTAGGAATCCTTTTACTATGCTGATTTTTTTTCCTTTGGATAAATACCCAGTAATGAGATTGTCGGATCATATGGTAGCTCTATTTTTAGTTTTTTTAAAGAAATCTTCATAGTGCTGTCTGTAGTGATTATACTAATTTACATTCCCCGCCTCAGTGTATAGGTGTTCTCTTTTCTCTAGCTAGCATCGTTATTATTTTCTTTGTTGTAATAGACATTCTAACTAGGGTAAGATATCTCATTGTGGTTTTGGTTTGCATTTCCCTGATGCATAGTGATGTTGAGCATTTGTTCATATACTTGTGGGCTATTTGTCTTCATTTGAGAAATGTTTGTTCATGTCCTTTGCCCATTTGTTAATGGAATTATTTGTGTTTTCAGTGTAGAGTTGTTTGAGTTTCTTTCATATCTGAATATCAGTCCCTTGTCAGATAGTTTGCAAATATTTTCTTTTATTTAACAGGCTGTCACTTCACTCTGTTGATTGATTGTTTTCTTTGCTGTGAAGAAGCTTTTAAGTTTAACATAGTCTCATTTGTCTCTTTGTTATAGTTGTTTGTACTTTTGAGGTCTTAGCCATAAAATCTTTGCCTATTTTGAATTTTAGAAGTGTTTTCCCTATTTTTTTAAATAAAAGTTTTATAGTTTCAAGTCTAACATCTAAGTCTTTAATCCATAGTGAGTTAATTTTTGTTTCTGGGGAGAGATAGAGGACCAGTTTCATTCTTCTGCATATGGATATCTAATTTTTCAGCACCATTTATTGAAAAGAGTGTCCTTTTTCTAATGTATGTTCTTGGTGCCTTCACCAAAAATTAGTTGACTATAAATACATGGATTTATTTCTGTACTCTCTATTCTATTTTTTCTATTTCTTTGAAAAATGACATTGACATTTTCATAGGGACTGCATTGAATCTGTAGGTTACTTTGACAGTATGGCCGTGTTAATGATATTAATTCTTCTAGTTTATGAGTACAGAATGTCTTTCCATATTTTTTCCATCAGTGTTTTTAAGTTGTATATATGTGTGTGTATGTGTGTGTGTTTGTAGAGAACTTTCACCTTCTTGATAAATGTATTCCTAGGTATTTAATTTTAACAGCTACTGTAAATATGACTACCTTTTAAGTTTTTTTCTCAAATATTTCATTACTGGTGTATGGAAACACTACTGATTTTGTATGATGATTTTATATCGTCCATCTTTACTGAATGTATTTACCAAATCTAAGAGTTTTTCTGGTGGAGTCTCTAGGTTTTTCTAGATCTAAAATCATATAATCAACAAAGAGAAACAATTTGACTTCCTCTTTTCCAATTTGAATGCCTTTTATTTCTTTCTCTTGCCTGTTTGCTCCAGCCAGGACCTCCAGTACTACACTGAATAGAAGTGGTGAAAGTAAGCATGCTTGTATTGTTCCAGATCGTGGAAGAAAGGCTTTCAACTTTCCCCCATTTAATATAATAGTAGCTGTGAGTCACATATGACTTTTTTGTGTGTGTGTTGAGGTAAGTTCACTCTATACCTAGTTTGTTGAGAATCTTTATTATAAGGGGATATTACATTTTATAAAGTGACTTTTCTGCATCTATTAATATACTCCTATTGTTTTGGTTTTTCATTCTGTTAATGTGATGTACCCCATTTATTGATTTTTGATTTTAAGGATACCATGCTTGTATCCTTAGTATAAATCTTACTTGGTCATGATGTATTACCTTTTTTTTTTTTTTTTTTTTTTGGTGAGTTGGAGTCTCACTTTGTTTTCCAGGCTAGAGTGCAGTGGCACGTTCATGGCCACCACAGCCTCAGTGTACTGGGCTTGGGCAATCCTTCCACCTCAGCCTTCCAAGTAGTTGGAACTACAGGCGTGAGCCATGGCACTGAGCTAATTTTTTGTTTTCTTGTAGAGATGAAGCCTCGCTAAGTTGCCCAGAGTGGTCTTTATCCCTGGGCTCAGGCAATCCCCTCACCTCAACCTCCCAAAGTACTGGCATTACAGGCTTGAGACACAGTGCCTGACCCAAAGACGTATTATCTTTTTGATGTGCTGTTGGATTTGGATTGCTTGTATTTTGTTGAGAATTTTTGCATCTATGTTCATCTGGGATAATGACCTGTAGTTTTCTTTTTTTGTTGTTGTGTCCTTGTGTGATTTTGATATCAGTGTAATGTTGGTCTCACTAAATGAGTTAGGGAGAGTGTCCATTTTTGCAATTTAAAAAAATAGTTTCCAATCTGTGAGCTGTCTCCTTGCTCTCTTGATGGTTTCTTTGGCTTTGCAGAAGATTGTCAGTTTAATGAGGTCCCATTTGTCTATCTTATCTCTTATGGCTCGTGCATTTCGGGTTTTGTTCAGGAATTGAATGCCAGTTCCAGTTTCCATAAGGGTGTGTCCTGCATTTTCTAAGGTTCTTATGGTTTGAGGTTTTACATTTAGGTCTCTGATCCATTTAGAGTTAATTTTTGTGTATGGGGATAGATAGGGGTCTTGTTTGA
>NW_007248568.1:739003-794464 GCF_000164805.1 Carlito syrichta | reverse complement strand
GATGAGTTGGTTGAGAAATTGAGGTTTAGCTTCTGGAATCTCAATTCTATTCCATTGGTCTATATGCCTGTCTCCTGTACCAATACCAAGCTGGTTTTGATTATTGTAGCTTTACAGTAAAGGTTGAAGTCTGGTAATGTGATACCACTGCTTTGTTTTTTTTGCTGAGGATTGTTCTGGCTATTCTTGTTTTTTTTGCTGAGTATTGTTCTGGCTATTCTTGTGTTTCCATATGAATTCCTGTATTGTTTTTGCTAGGTCTGAGAAGAATGTTGCTGGCAATTTGATGGGTATTGCATTAAATCTGTAGATTGCCTTAGGTAAGATGTACATCTTCACAATGTTGATTCTTCCAATCCATGAGCATGGGATATTTTTCCACTTGTTTGCGTCATCTTTGATTTCTTTGAGCAGTGTTTTGTAGTTTTCATTGTAAAGGTCTTTCATGTCCCTGGTTAGGAAGATGTCAAGGTGTTTCATTTTTTTTGTGGCTATTGTGAATGAGATTGTACTTTTTATTTGAGTTTCTGTCTGTTTATTATTAGTGTAAAGAAATACATTTGTCTTTTGCACATTTATTTTATACTCGTCTGACAAAGGCCTAACATCTTGGATCTACAAGGAACTCTAATGTGCTGAAAAGAAAAAAACAAACAAACAACCCCATTACAAAGTGTGCAAAAGATATGAACAGACACTTCACAAAAGAAGACATATGAATGGCCAACAGGCACATGAAGAAATGTTCAACCTCACTAATCATCAACGAGATGCAAATTAACACTGCACTGAGCTATCACCTAACTCCAGTCAGAATGGCCATTATCAATAACTCAAAAAATAACAGATGCTGGAGAGGATGTGGTGAAAAGGGAACACTTCTACACTCTTGGTGGGTGTGTAAACTAGTGCAACCTCTGTGGAAAGCAGTGTGGTGATTCCTAAAAGCTCTAAATATCAACCTCCCATATGACCCCCTACTGGGAATATACCCTGAAGAATATACCCTGAAGAACTCAAATTGCTCTATCAAAAAGATACCTGCACATGTACGTTGATCGCAGCATTGTTCACAATATCAAGAACCTGGAACCAACCATACTGTCCATCAAAAGAGGACTGGATTTAAAAACTGTGGTACATATACACAATGGAATACTACGCAGATATAAAAAAGAACAAAATCATGAATTTCGCAGCAACCCATATGGAACTAGAGTCTATAATACTGAGTGATCTTTCACATCAGCAGAGATCGGAGTATCACATGTTCTCACTCATAAGTGGTCCTTGAACATGTAGCATAATACTATAAGAAAAGGATTGACAGTAGTGAGAATCTATGGGGGGGGCAGGGAGGGCAAGGGTGGTGGGATTAACGGTAGTCAATATCTGTCTGGGGATGGGGAGACACCCCTTATCAACAAGGGTGCCCGAACAATGCATATTTGTATACCTAACCCTTAACTGTACCCCACAATTTTAAAATAAAAAATATGTTTAAAAAAAAGAAAAGAAAAGTAAAATCTTCCTTTGGTGATTGACAGAAAAAAAATAGTTTCAAGAGAATTAGTATTCTTATTTTTACATTGGATATAGTTTGTCTTTGAATCCATCCAGTGGTATACTTTTTTGTCGGGAGACTTTTAAATTTCTGATTTAATTTCTCTACGTGTTATTCAGTTCAGCTTTTCTAGAGTCAGTCTTGGTAGCCTGTATGTTTTCAGGAATTAATCTATTTTTTCTAAAAGTTTCCCAGTTCGTCATTTCCCATTGAGAAATCACAGACACCTCTTATGCTGTTACAGCAGAAGAAATCACACAGAGACTACACTACTGCATACACCCCAAATCAAAGCCAAGGTGCCCTGTTTAACCAATACCATAGATACATCTTGTGAAGGCAAATTCAAAAACTGGAAGAAGTAATTGTTACACAAGATGCACAGTCATAAATGTAAGGGCACAGGAAACATAAAAAAGCAAGGAAATTTGACAGTTCTAAAGGAAAATAATTGTCCCCATTGTTCATAATAGTCTCTGATGTTCTTTTGTATTTTGTGGTATCAATTCTAATGTCTTATTTTTCAGTTCTGATTTTAGTTATTTGGTTATCTCCTTTTCTTGTCTTGCTAGCAGTTTATCATTTTGTTTATTTATTTTTTTGAAGAACCAACTTTTTGTTTTCTTGATCCTTTTTTTGCTTTTTAGTCCCTATTTAATTTTGTTCTGCTCTAATAATTAATATTTCTTTCCTCCTGTTAGTTTGGGGTTTAGTTTGACCTTGCTTTTCTAGTTACCTGAAGTATATTGTTAGGTTGTTTATTTGAATTCTTTCTACTTGTTTGATGTAGGGAATTATTGCTACAAACTTCCCTTTTAGTTGTATCCCACAGGTTTAGGTACATTGTGCTTCATACTCATTTGAATAAATAAATTTTATTCTTAATTTCTTCACTGGCCCAATGATTGTTCAGGATTGTGTTTATTTTCCATGTGTTTGTACAGTTTCTAAAGTTACTCAGTATTGATTTCAAGTTTTATTCCATTTTGTTCAGAAAAGATACTTGATATAATTTCAATTCAATTTAAAAAAATGTAAGACATATTTTGTGACATAGCAGATGGTCTGTCCTGGAAAATGTTTCATGTGCTGAGGAGAAGAATGTGTATTCTGTAGCTGTTGAATCAATTGTTCTGTAAATGTCTATTAGGCCATTTTGATCTCTAGTGTTGACTAAGTCCAGTGATGCTTTCTTTATTTGCTTTCTGGATGATCTGTGCAATGATGAAAGTGGAGTCATAAAACCCCGGCTATTATTGTATTGGGTCTCTCTCTCTCTCTTTAACTCTAATAATATTTGCTTTATATATTTGTGTGCTCTATGTTAGCTGTATTTATTGTTACAGTAAATATCCCATATGGTGACCTTATCTGTATCTTTTTACAGTTTTTGTCTTGAAATCTATTTTAGCTATGTATAGTGAATCCTACTAATTTTTGGTTTCTATTTGAATGGGGTATCTTTTTCTATCCCTTTACTTTGAGTCCATATGTGCCTTCAGAGTTAAAGTGCATTTCTTGTAGGAAAAATATAGTTGGATCTTTTTTGATCCATTCAGGCAGCTTATATCTTTTAAGTGGAGAGTTTAATCCATTTATATTCAAGGTTATTGTTGATATGTAACATTCTCTTCCTGTAATATTGTTAATGCTTTTTGACTGTTTTCTATATTCTTTGTTCTTTTCTTTTCTCTTATTGTTTGTCATTGTTGTTCAATGGTTTTCTGTAGTTGTTCCATTTGAGTACTTTCTCTTTTTCATTTGTGTATTTGGTCTACCAGTGAGTTTTATACTTTTTGGTGTTTTTGAATGGTAATTATAGTCCTTTTACTTCCAGGTGCAAGACTCCTTCGAGCATTTCTTGTAGGGTTGGTGTAGTGGTGACAAATTATCTTGGCATTTGTTTGTCCAGGACTTTATTTCTTTCTCATTTATGAAGGGTAGTTTTTCTTGATATATTAACCTTGTGTAGCAGTCTTTTTCTTCTAGCATTTTGAATATGTTATCCCATTCTTACCTGACCTGTAGGGTTTCTGCTAAGAAATTCATTGTTAGTTTGATGGGGGATCCAATATAGGTTTTTCTTGCTCTTTTTGGAATCCTTTTCCTGTCTTTGACTTTAGACAGTTTGACTATAATGTGCTGTGGAGAAGATCTTTTTTTTTTTTGCACTTCATCTGTTTGGTAGTCTCTGAGTTCTTGTACCTGGATGTCTAAGTCTCTTGTTATAATTAGGAAATTTTCATCTATTATTTTGTAAAATAGGTTTTCAAAACCTTTTGTTCTCTCTTCACCCTTGGGAATACTGATAATTCAAATTCTTGGTCACTTTCTATGGTTCTAAATCTTATAAAGTCTTTGCTAATTCTTTTATATTATTATTTTTGTCTGACAGGATTATTTCAAAAGACCTGTCTGCAGGTTCTGAGATTCTTTTTTCTGCTTGATCTCATCTATTGTTGATGCTTTCAAATGTATTTTGCATTTCCACCAATGAATTATTTAGTTCCAGAATTTTTTGCTTGGTTCTCTTTTAAAATTTGTATCTCTTTAGTAAGTTTCTCATTCATGTCCTGATTTATTTTTCTGATTTATTTGCATTGTTTTTAAGAATTCTTTTGTACCTCGCTGAACTTCTTTAAAATCAGTACTTTGAATTCTTTATCTGTATTTTATGAATTTCTTTTTGATTAGGATATGTTGCTGGATAATTTTTTTCTTTTAGAGCTGTCATATGTCCTTTCTTTTTCATGTTTCCAGTGTCTTTACATTTATAACTGTGCATCTTGTGTAACAATCACTTCTTCTAATATTTGAATTTGCCTTCACAAAATGTATCTATGGTATTGGTTGAGTAGGGCACCTTGGTTTGGATTTCGGGGTATATGCAGTAGTGTAGTCTCTATATGATTTCTTCAGCTGTAACAGCATAAAAGTGTCTGTGATTTCTCAATGGCTTAGACTGTAGCTATTAATGGAAGTTGTGGTGAAGTTTTGCTAGAGACTGGGAAGCAAGGAGGTCTAGTCTTCAGGCTCCATAGTGGCAGCTGTGTGCATGCCTATCCTTGAGCCTCAGAGCAGTGTATGCTGGCTCCTGTGTGAGTGAGTTCAGGCTGGCTGATTCTTGGACCTTTAGGTGGTTAGTTCAGATGCTGGTAGTAACTGGTGAGCTTGGTGTGTGGGCAGGTCCTTAGATGTCTGAGCAGTGGATATGATTGTGGGCAATGGCAGTAGCAGTGGTAGAGCAACCTGCTGGAACCTAAGAGGTCTGAACTAGTATTGGAGTTGGCTGCAGTGGGTTGGATGGGCCAGAGAACAGGTGGCATTTGTGGGTCAGTGCCATCTATGATGTTATTTGCAAGTTGTTTCAGCCTGAACTCAGATTTCAGAAGTGCTCGGGTACCAAGGATGGTGGACTGGCCTGGATGACCCCACATCCCTGGGCAGTTTGTATAAGTATTGAGGTGAAAGGACTGGACAGGTAGACTTGCCCTGAGGCTCCTGGAAGTGTGTTCAGGTGCTGGCTGTGATACACAGGGGTGATGCAAACCCCAGGCTGCTGGCAGAATGCACAGGTAAGGGCAATGATGACTGTATTGTGGGACTGCCAGAGGGGAGGGCAGGACAGCTGTGAGGCATGTGTTTTGCTCACACATTAGTCCCACAGCAACAACACTGGGATCTTTCTTTGGGATATGTGAAAGTACTTGGCCTAGTCTCTCCCTTCTTGGCCTAGCAGCAGTGGCATCATCAGTCCCATGGCAGAATGCAATCCTTTGGGGTTGTGCTCTCAGAACGGCACTGTGCTACCAGCTGCTCAGGACTTGGATTCCTGTGAATCACAATGTGGGCTCCCTCTCTGGAGTGATGCTTCTGTGCAATCTCTAAACAGCTGCCTATGTTGGTCTCCAGACTGGTAAGGTCTCTCTAGTAGCTAACATTATAAAAGTTTATGATTGGAAAGTGGAGCCCTGGCTGTCTCTCACTCACCTTTCCCTATATCCCATAGAATTGTTAAAAGTGACATAAACTTCATCCCAGGGACTAAAAAGAAAAATTTAAATACATTCTTTTTTAGGCTGTAGTCCACCTCTACAGATTATAGGCCACCTCTACTTCCATTTCTAGTCTTTTGCACACATGTCTTATAACCTAAAAGAAATTTTGAATGCCTCTCCCATTACCCTAAAAGATAGAGCATAAAACATGCACAGTAGGACATTTTCCATAATGTCAGATTAAAAATGTGTGTTTATGTGTGTGTTTGTTTTGTAAAACAGTTTATGCTGACTTTTCCTAAAGTCCCTGCTCAACCCATTTCTTCTTCTAAAATCCAGTTAAAGATAACATATGATAGTTTGGTTTTTTATTCAATTAATAGCTGCACTGCAGGAGAATTTTCTGTAGAAATCAGTCCTGTTAATGGTCATCTAAAACTAGAAGCACCTCCATGTTTTATCATTAGCTCCTAAGGCCCGGATATTCCTTCTCTTCAGAGTTTAAAGCCTATGAACAAGCCTTGTTTTAGACTGCAGGAAACGGCTCAAAACATTGGTATCCTGGTTGTAAACTAATTTAAATATGCATTGAGTAGGCTTCCTCATAGTGGAGGAGATGGGTAAGCTTTGCAATGCTAGAAAACAAAACTGCTTGTCTACTTTGAATTCTTGAGAATAAGGGCAGTTTGTTACACGTGTTAACACATCAAGAAGAGTTAAAATAAGGAATGGGAGAAATGCATTGTTAGGAACAAATAAAAGGTCCAAGAGAAGACAGTTATGAGGAAGTAGTACTCAGTTCTTGTCGCTAAGAGCTTCACTAGGCAAGGGACAGAGAGGGATTTGATTCATGCCTTTCCTGGGCCCCTTTAACTCCCTCTGGTAAAGGAAAAGGGAACAGACTGGAATGTTTCTGCCCTGAGGATACATCCAAGGTTCCAACAGTCTATGAAGAAAACTTGAGGAATAAGACATTTGAGTCTGGACTTCCTCCTGGGACACTGACAGCCCCTTCAAGATTCTCTTAGCTGGTTTTCCAGACGGTCCGGTGTTTCTTTTTTGCACTTGAATAATTCTTGTCACAAAGCAGATTCAGTGGAGAATGGGCACCAGCATTTTAACTGATCCTTATGAGGATGAACTCATATAGTACCTTTTGGAGCAAAAACAAACACAGAAATTAAGAAATAAGCAAGATTATTTCAGATCAACCTGGAAGCTCGCTATCTCCCCCCAGCCCAAGTTCCACAGGTTCCTTATAGATGTGACTATTGTGTCTCCTGTTTTAACCACAATCTTTGGTAACCAGTGAGTTCTCAGTAAATGCTTTTTAAATAAATGAATATATTGGTATAATATGCCTTTGAAGTCATTTAGACTTGGGTTTGAAAGCTTTTTAAAAAAATTTATTGTGTGTAATCTAAAACAAGTTACTAATTGAGTGTGTACCCTCACACAAATTAATAATTAACCTGCCTGAACCTTAGTTTCCACATCTGTGAAATTATGCTAATAATACTAATTGTTGTGAACACTAAATGAGACTTTCTATGGAAAGTAGACACTAACACATCTGTCTATACTTCTCTCTTTCCATCTTTCCTTCTCTATACTGACCCCTTTTTCTGGAATACTTTTCTACCTTTGCCTTTTGCTTTTTTGGTTCATCTGCCAAGCCTGATTGCAAGCACAAATTTTTCTGTGAAGATTTTTCTACTTTCCTGCTTTTTCCCTCTCCTCCCACCTAATTGGGTATAAACTCAATCTCCTTTGAGCCCATCTACTACTTTACTTGCTTTGCAAGTACAATTCAAAGTCCGCGTGACTGTGTTTTATCCAGTGATTCTTATTTGAGACATGGGTTGCATTTTTCTTACTACAATATCTTTTGCATGCAAAAGAATATGTAAGGAAAAGTAACAGGCAAACAAAAACAATCACTTGATTTGTGTAAGAAGAGTTTAATCAGGAAAAATATCTTGCCCTGTTGGAAATCTCTGCAGCCTACATAAGTCATTTTGTTGTCTGAGATAAATTAGCCCAGAGATCAATTTAATAGTGCTGTCATTTAAAATGCATTGATTTTCTTTTTTCTGTTGCCCACCTGGAGCTGACATCAGTAAGTTTTTCTACTGTGTATTATTTGACAAGTCACAAGACAAAAAATTCTCTGTGAAAATTCTTATTCAAATATACAAATTAGAAGAGTCAATAGAGTTACTAGTCAATGAATGAGTCAATCTGATTCTCCTTTTTTGGTGAGTAAAAGGTATGTTTGAAGATAATATTCTAACAGTTTTTCCAATAGAATATTTTCAGTTAATATTTATGAAGAACTTAACTGAAAGGGTCCTTTAAAATGATCTAATACAGTGCTCCCAGTTCTTTAAAAGGCAAACAATCAGATTCAGGGAAGAGACTTTCTTAACTTACAAAACCAGTACTTAGCAAAGAACAAAATAGATTCCAGTTCGGGCTCTCTTTACCGAATATTGTGAGGTATTATTTTTACTTCTGGTTGTTTTACTACTTCTCTCACTTAAAAAGTCATTATTCCATGTTGTACTTTAAGCTGTGTCCATCTGATGCCAAAATAAAAGATTAAAGAGTAGAATATCCAGATAACCCTATTTGTTCTTATGAAAGTCTTGGTCAGTTTATGACTTGTGTTTGTTTGTTCCTGCTGCTATAACAAATTGCCATCGATTGGGTAGCTTAGACAAAAAAGATTTATTCCTCACAGTTCTGGAGGTTGGAAGGCCAACATCAGAATGCTGGCATGGTCCAGTCTGGTAAGAACCCTCTTCATACCTTGTAGGTGGCCATCATCTCCTTGTATCTTCACAAGGCAGAAAAAGGAAGAGAAAGAAAGTTCTCTTGAATCTCTTACTACAAAGGCACTCATTCTAGCATTAGATTTCCACCCACTGGCCTAACTGCCCTCCACAGTCCACATCTTCAAATATTATCACATTGGGAGTAGGATTTCAAAATATGAATTTGGCAGGGGTGTGAGGCACAAACATGTAGAGCATAATAGAAAAAAAATAGTCAATCATGTGGTTACTTAATTTACCCTTAAGATATTATTTGGGGCAGGAGACAGAGTCAACATTTCTACCTCCAAAGAAAGTGCATGAGAAAGAATTTAAGGGGTTAATACATTTGTGTAAATTTCTTATTGGATGTATATTCATTGTAAATGTGATTATTACTCCATCATGAAATAGAAATTTGAGGGTTATAGAGTATTTAAATTGCAAATAAGATACTTTCTCCATTTTCAAAAATATTGCATAATTCAGAGTCATTACAATGCTCCTATGGGGAAGAGAGTTTTAGCACTTCTTTATTAGCTTTAGTTTCTAGTAATCAATCAGTAATTATATAATAAAGAGGTAAAACTGGGTGTTTAGCACAAAAGTATGTAAAACTACCAAATTTTTCTATTGTAATAAACTGTAGATTATGATTTCAACGGAAGGGAAGGTTGGAATGCAATCTCTCTGGGACCTCCTGAGATGTCCAGTTGAGCAGAATCTTAGTACACACTCCTTATGGCTTATCCTTTTGGGATATGATAAAAAAAAATGACACAATTGCATTAACTCCTTATTGTCAATAATTATGCTGCATTAATTATTTGAACTTACTAAGCTCTATTCTTGACTATAAAGGACATACTCATTTTAGTTGGTGAAAAATGAATAGATTTTTATCTTCTTTCTTTCCATGAAGTAGGAAACTAAACATTTTCAAAGGTACAAAAAAAATTGAACATTGGCAGAATATTTTATTATATTAAGATATTACTGAGTTGTTATTGTGGTTATGTTTTAAAATATGTTTTTAAGATTTAGATGTACATATAGAAATATTCATTGATAAAATAAGCTGCCATCTATAAGTTGCTTCAAAATAACCTGGAAATGGGGAGCAAATGGAAATATATATGAAATAAGATAGGCTATGAATTGGTATTCCTAGAAGGACATTCATTATAATTTTCCCTTCACTTTAACTAATGCTTGAAGTTTTTATACCAAAAATTCAAAAAGTAAAATACATAAAAATATTCATTTTTCTCCTGCCTTAGAAAAGACTGCTGAAGTGATTGGCTAAACATTACCAGTTAACACATCATAGGATCAAAAATACAAAACTTAAGTAAATCCAATAAAGTCAAGTGTAAATACAAAGAAAATAAAATTAGAGGCTGGGGGAGGAGAAAGATTAGAAAACACAAAACAAAACCTACTTATAAATTTTAGATGCACATCAACTTTGTTATTGTTTGATAGTGTAGGAGAGTACGTATTAATTCAATTCAGTAAAAATGTAGATGCCACTCTTTATGTGCCAAGTATTACATAAATGCTATGGATAGGAAAGTGTTTAGCTATCATCTATAAATATAATAACATGTTTTATAAATGGTATTATAGAGGTTAGAATAAAATACTGTGGGAACCCAAGTAAAGAACATAAATTCTGCAAGGGTTGAGAATAGGAGCATGAAAAGGTAATAATTGACTAAACTTTAAACAAAGAAAAGTTTACTATGTAGAAAATAATTTTGTTTCTAAATAGGTTTATCAGGGATATTTGGTATAATATCTTTAAAACAATATTTCTCAAAGAAAAATTTTGTCCCCTTCCTCCATATCTTAAGTAGTCTCCATTGAACTGCTGCTGATAGAGACCTTAGGTTGTTTGTTCATTTATATATCCTGCCAGTATAATTGCCTTGAGAGGAAAGGGTAGATAAAGAAGGAAGACCCTTTTATATGGGAAACTTTCAATGTCAGAAACTCAGAGAGTAATCTGTTAAGGGCACTGGCTGAAGTCCTCTGTGGTCAGAACACAGGAAGAAGGGGTGTGTTGTCAAAGGCTAGGCTGGCAGGTAAACTGTGACCAGGCTGTGAAGAATCTTATATTATACGGTAAATAATTCTATGAAAAAGATACCTGCACATGCATGTTTATTGCAGCATTATTTACAATGGCAAAAACATGGAACCAACTGTGCTGCCCATTGAAAGAAGACTATAAAAAAAATGCGGTGCATATACATGATGGAAGAGTATGCAGTCATAAAGAAGGAAAAAATTATGAACTTTGCAGCTGCTTGGATGGACTTAGAGGCTATAATTCTTAGTGCTCTATCACAGAAACAAAGAACCGGGTATCACATATTCTCACTCAAGCGAACCTTGAACAACTATCATAATACTATAAGAAAGGGATTGGCAGTAGTGGGAAACTGCCATGGAAGGTGGGGCACACCTGCATAATGAACATTTGTATACCTAACCCTGAATTGTACTCCACATATTTAAAATAAAATATAAAAAAAAGTAAAAAGATTCAGATAAAAAAGAAGAATTTTATTTTTTATTGTATAGCAAAATGGTATCCATTGAAGATTTTCAAGTAAGGGATTGATGCTGAGGTTTTTGTATGTTATTAAGAAAACTCTGACATCATTCTGAGTGATTGGAAGGAGAAATACTATAAAGCAGGAAGAATAATCAACAAGTAATTTTAGTTGATTTAAGTAAGATATGATGAAAGTAGTGTCTTTGTGAATAAAGAAGAGGCAAATGAAAGAGAGCATTTAGAATTAGAACTGATAAGACTTAGTCACGATATGGATAATGGCAGAGTAGTTTAAAACAAACAAACAAAAGAGCATGTACTACCCTAATCTAACAAGGGGAGAGGAGGCATGGTCAGATCAAGCTTTGGGTTTCCAGGTATCCTATCAACTATTCATAGTTGAATAGGTCAAAATGTGTTCAAATGTGCAGTTACATGAATAAAGAGCCATAGATCCCTTGAGGGAGAATTAGAAGATGTATTACCATTTATATTTGCAATAGTTTTTCATGATCCATCCTATGGAGACCTAGCCTCTTTTTCAAATGGTCTAGATCTGAGAACTGTCTGAGCACTGAAATCTATGCCGGAGTCATGACTTCTTATTGGAGTATCTGGTCCCAGTCTTCTTTTCATTCATTCTTGATTTCTTTGGATTATAAATTATTATATAAAGCAATACTCTCATCCGCTGCAGATCTATTTGCCCATAGAAACTCAGTGTTGTATTAGCCAGCTGCATACCTCCCTGCAAGTCAAATCCCCTACCTGGTATTTTGACTATGTTGCTTGTTGCATTTATGATAGTTTAATGCTACCACTTTGCCTTTGCTATTCTAGGATCCCTTAATCATAATATTGATTACTATTAGCAGGCTCAGTTTAGTAGATGGCATCTACTATCAGCCCAGCCTATAGAGGACAGCAATTATAAGATTTTCAATGATATTGTTTCCTCCTCCACTAATTCATTCCTTTTTGCTTAGGTAAGTGGAATGTCTGTTAGGTCTTATTAAGGAATATAGTTGACTGATGCATCTTTTGGTTTTAGGTAGTTGGTCCTGTCATAGCATGCTCCTGTGAATGAGTTTTCTTCTTTTAAAAAAAAAAATCTCTTTCTTTACAGTTGATCACAGTAATTCTGAAATCTTTATGTCACATAGTGTGGACCATTGTTTCTTGAAATTTCCAAGTCATCCTAGTAGCATGACAGAACTGGCCCACAAGGCTTTGTCAGGTGCTAAATTCTGTTTCATGAAAGAATATCTCTGAAATGGATAAATTATCTGTTATCTAACTTTACCTTCACTCTAGATTGTGTTTACCTTCACTCTAGATTAATAATTCTCAAGATCCTATCATAGGGATACTCTCCTGGTTCTCAATGGTAGATATTTATTAAAGCCTATGGGATCTTCAACATATAATTCCTCTCTTTCCTTAGCAGACCCAGCTACTCTGAGTTGGGCCATGTTGTAACTTGACCCACCTAATTGTTCTGGTATTCAGGAGGGAAAGACAGGGCAATTCCTACAGAAGGCAGGCACTGTCTTATGAGCAACTTGTCCTCATCTGAGGCGCTTGCATTGCCTCCAAACAAAGGTGGGATGAGAGAAGTTGCTACTCTCTAACAGGAGTGATGGTCTGCTTCTATAGGATCAAAGACTTCAAGAGAATCTAAGGGATTAAGGGATTAAGTTTCTCAACTGCATCTCTCTAGATAACCATTTCCTAAACTTCAGAGTACCAGCCTCTTTTTTTTTTCCCCTACCAGGGACCTGAGAGTCCTAAAAAAAAAAAAGAGTGAGGGAAGAGTATGATATTGGGTATCTCAACATACACTTCAAAATATCAACAACATGGCAAGAATGTGAACACAGGTGTTTCATTAGGAATCTAGCTTTAGCCAGATTACTTGGGGAGCTCTGGAGTGTAAATCACACCTCAAAATTTCTGTACTTGTAAGCAAAAGAACCATACCCTGCCTGTGACCTGCTCTGGATGGGAGAAACAGCTTTTTGGATACAGTGGCTTTCATTTAGTCAAAGCTAATCTCTGAGAACAGTGCAATAGTGAGCTCTTAGCAATCAAGATTTGCAGCAAGTGAGAGAAAGCTGCACTGGCCTGGTAAAGGGAGTCTGGGGTACAACATTGTCCATCAACCACCATACTTGCTCTCTGCAGGATTTGCCCTGTCTTCTCCTCCTGGTCCTTGGGTCAATCAATATGGGAAAGAATTACATGTTAGATTTTGAAAACCTTATCATAGTCTTTATTTTTTTTCCTGCTCTTATTCTTTCCATGCCCAGATTATTTTATTTCTTCTTTACATTATTTTTGATCCTATGTTAGTACAAAGTCATGAATATTTCTGAGCACATGCATTTATAGGTACATTTATGAGATACATTCCTAGAACTGAAAAGTGAGATTTTTGCCAAACAGCCTTTCATACTTTGTATCACTACTTATACTCCCCCAAACAGGGCATGGAATGCCTTTTTCTTATATCTTAAACAACAGTATAATGATCAGATTTTTTAATAAGAAAAGATTTATAATCAGACTTTTCAAATCTGAATTTGATATGTGGTATATCATTTTAATTTAAATGATTATTAGTGATTTTTATAGATTTTTATGATTAAAAGCCATTTGTATTTCAGAAAAGGGGTGTTCTTGAGAGACATTTAGGAGGCAGACTCAAACTACTAAAGGGTATCCTTAGAGTTAATGAGAGGATCAGGTCTGGATCCCCTATATCCAAAATCATAAAACTATGCTGGGAGCCGGCCACGGAGGCCCACTGAGCGTTAGGGATCAGGAAGGGTCGTTGACCTCGAGACCACTAGGATGCGTTCGGGAGCTATTCACCCCATTTCCTGCCCCTTTCTACTCAGCACTAACCAGATTAAGCTCCTGTGATCTCAAAACATAAAAATTCTGAGACCAGGACGAACACAAGCTAACTTTAGAAACTCATTGCTCCCATTCTTCCTCAAAATGCAGTTTTGGCTTTCACACAACTTATAATTCAAACTCGTGTCACATCTAAGAGCCTTAGTATTGGTCACAGGCTTCTGGGTCATGATCTTAGGATTTATTGACGGTGTAAATGGTAGAATATAGTTTTAGAAGACAGCCATTTTGTTGAAAGAATGCGGCTGGGTTACTTGCAGGTAGCCCACTGTGAACTTTGGACTGGGCCACATTCCAAACATTCTGGGATGGGCCACTTTCGTTTGTAAGGTAAATACTTAAGCTTCTATAGAATTGTTTAACTTGGCATAAATCAATCAGCTTAGGATGAAAAAGGTTTATAGAATATGTCAGTCACGGATTAGATTATCCTTTGTTATGGAATTTTAAGATTATCATATGAAAAGGGTTTAAAGGCAATCATTGATTAAGTTTTCATGGATTAAGGTTTCTGATGGGTGGGGGACGCCCCTCCCACATCTGACTTTGTGTATAAAAGACCCGTTGTAATTCCCAATAACACACATCGCTTCTGCACTCGACCAGAGTCCAGCCTCTTTCTTTCTCTCTCTCTCTTTCTCTCTTCTTCCCTACAATCACCAACGCCGTCTCCACCTTTGGGGTACACTGAACCTGGCTGAAGCTGATCTCCGGCAAAACTATGAAAGTGGCTCTCCTGTGTCTTTCTCAGACGCCATTCCCTCGGTAGTGATCTCTCTGACTCCTCAGGGAAAGCGACCACTGCCTCATTTTCCTCCACTAACCTTCTGCACACATCTCTGCTCTCAAGTCCTTACTACAGTGTGCATGTGTGTCTTACTCAATGATTTGAAGTTTGAAATATTGCACACTAGTAACAAAAGGCAAAGAGTGTAGGAGTGTCAAATGTAAATGGGATAATTTTCATTTTATTTTTCTAATCTTATCTGTCTAACAGAATCCCTTAAGTACTTATAACGTATGATGCCCCAAACCTCCACTGCTATATTCTCTGCTTATACACATGTAAAATATATTTATACATATAACTAAAAACAATATTGAGACCCAATAAAATACACCATTAGATAACATTTCTTTCAATGTTAATATATTAAAGTTTTTTCAAGTGAATATGTATGCATCTATCTTATCATTTTTCAAGAGCTCATAAAGAAGTCTATTGAATGGGAATATAACGCAATTGATAAAAACATTTCTTTATAAATGGACATTTCAGGCTGTTCCAAGATTTTTTTCCTACTACACATAATGCGTCCATAAATCTCTACACATATATTCTGAAGTACATGCACTTTTATTTCAATTGGATAGATTCCCAGAGAAAATTTTAGATTCAAAGGTCATGAGATTTTGAAGTTTAATAAATATTTCCAGATTACTTTTCTAAAAAATTTGTTATAATTTATAACCTTACCACCAGTGTATGAGAAAAAAAATGTTTTCCTCCGTCTTTATCAGTACTGAATGCTTTCATTCTTTAAAGATTTTTATCCTGTAGAGGTGGTCTGGTGGTAGCGTAGGTTCTTAGGGATTGGATGTCTGGAAAAGATTTCAATTCTCCCTCACTAATGAAGCTTAGTTTGGCTGGGTAGGTTATTCTTGGTTGAAATTGTTTCTCTTTTAGAACTTTGAAGATAGGGCTCCAGGCTCTTCTGGCCTGAAGGGTTTCTGTGGATAAATCTGCTGCTATTCTAATTGATTTTCCCTGGTAGGTAGTCTGGCCTTTTTCTCTTGCTGCCTTTAGGATTTTTCCTTTCATAGCTACTTTGTTTAGGCAAATTATTATGTGTCTGGGAGTTGGTCTTCTCGCTTGTTGTCTTGCAGGGGTTCTCTGAATCTCTTGTGTTTGAATGTTTTCATCCTTAATGAGATGAGGGAAGTTTTCTTGAATGATTTCATGAAATGTTTGTTCCAGCGTGAGACCTAAATGTAAAACCTCAAACCGTAAGAACCTTAGAAAAAGAAGGAAATACTCTCATGGAAATCGGAACTGGTATCCAATTCCTGTACAAAACCTGAAACCCACAGGACTTAAGAGAGAAGATAGACAAATGGGACCTTATTAAACTAACAAGCTTCTGCAAAGCCTAAGAAACCACCAAGAGTAAAGGGAGACAGCCTACAGACTGGGAAAAAGTATTTGCCAACTCTAGGTCTGACAAAGGCTTAACATCCTGGATCTACAAGGAACTGAAACGTACTGAAAAGAAGAAAACAAACAACCCCATTATAAAATGGGCAAAAGATATGAACAGACACTTCACAAAAGAAGACATTCAAGCAGCCAACAAACACATGAAGAAATGCTCAACCTCACTAATCATCAGGGAGATGCAAATCAAAACCACACTGAGATACCACCTAACTCCAGTCAGAATGGCAATTATCAGCAATTCAAAAAATAACAGCTGTGGAGAGGGTATGGCGAAAAGGGAACACTTCTACACTTTTGGTGGGAGTGTAAACTAGTGCAACCTCTATGGAAAGCAATGTGGCGATTCCTAAAAGCTCTAAAAATTGACCTTCCATATGACCCTGCAATCCCCCTACTGGGAATATACCCTGAAGAACACAAATCACTCTATAAAAAAGATACCTGCACACGTATGTTTATCGCATCGTTGTTCACAATAGCAAGAACCTGGAAACAACCATGCTGCCCATCAAAAGAGGACTGGATTAAAAAAATGTGGTACATATACACGATGAAATACTACGCAGCCATAAAAAAGAACAAAATCATGAATTTCGCTGCAACCTGGATGGAACTAGAGTCTATAATACTGAGTGACCTCTCACAGAAACAAAGATCCGAATATCACATGTTCTTACTCATATAATGGACCTTGAACATCCAATGCTATACTATAAGAAAATGACTGACAGTACTGGGAAACTATGGGGGGAAGGGGGATGGAATTAACAGTAGCAAATATCTGTCGGGGGATGGGAAAACACCTCTTATCAACAGGGTGCCTGAATGAAACGTAATTGTACACCTAACCCTTAACTGTACCCCACAAAACCATAATAAAAAATACTGATTAATGAAAAAAAAATTTTTTTATCCAATTAATGGACAAAAGTTTGGCACTTTCTTGTTTTCATAATTTGCATATTTTTCTGACTATAACTGAGATTGTGCTTCTTTTGCATTTTCAGATATGTGAAATGTTTTTCCTTAGTCTGTTTATTTTGATAACCATCAATTTCAAAGCTTTAATGTAAATTTGGCATATTGTGTATCTTTAAATATTTTATCCCAATCTTTTATTTATTTTTTAGTTTGTTGTTGGAAACTGTGACCATATTTTTTTTTTTTGTCCATGAAATTGAATCTACCTACTTTTTTTTTCTTGTAAGTATCTACCCTTACTTCAGAAGTTCCTTGTAATTACAAGGTTAAAAAATATCCTACAAATATTATAAAAGTTTTATATTTTTTCTTTTTACATTTAGTTTGTTGATATAACTGTAGTAAAAATTTTGATATAGCTTATTAATATTATATTTTCTCATCTAATGATCCATATTATCTAAAATAATTACTAAGTTCTAAGATTAAGAAAACTAAAACTTAGCAAAACAAAATGACTTGCCCAAGACCATGCAAATAAATTGCTTATGTGCTTACTTTCCCTCTAGAATTTAAGCTCCAGCAAGCAAAGACCTTCATGTATTGGTTATTTCTGTATCGTTGACAACTGACACGTCTAATAAATATGAATACATTTAATTGATTGTTAGGCGTGACTGTATCTATCTTATTCTTTAATACATTTTGTCTTCAATAAATTTGGTGGTGCCAAGTTATTACATTGTACACAGAAAAGTTTCCCACTGTACATATATCCAAATAAGAAAAAGTCATAGGTGTTTCAGAACGTGATCTAATGTCATTGCTGCTAGTAAAGAGTATCTCAAATTCCCTTTAAAAAAAAAGAGTCCAAAGGATATGGAGAAAAGAGGAAGTGGTATTGTGGATTAGCCAACCGTCTTGGCTAAGTAGAAGCAGCACCAGTCCCATGTCTTTTGAATTAAACACACATATCCCCCACACACAGGCACACACATGTAGTTCTGTATACTAGAGAGGATTGTAGCCTGCACAGGGAGCTGGGATTTTGTTTTGGTTCCATCATTAACAATCTCTCGCTGATCTTCAATGGGTCTCAATTTCCTCACTGCTAAAATTAACCTAATAGTAGGAAGCACATAACACTATTTATTGAGTGCTTGTGTAGAACAGTTTCACTAACTCTAGTTTCAGAACCCCCATCTCAAATAACATGAGGGAATACTTAAGTACAATTTATAAGTGAGAAAATGACATCTTTAGTTAACTAATATCCCGTAAATCACTTAACCAACGAATAGCAGAGTGAGATTTGTTTCCCCAGGTATATCTGACTCTTGAAGACCCACAATATTTCTAGCCCTAATTCATGAATTTGGTACTGAATGAGATAAACTGCAAAGCCATACCCTGTCTGAATGTGGGCAGGAGTCTCTTAGATTTATCAATCTCTTTAGACACTTAAGCACAGTTGCTACATAGTAACATTTTCATGGTTCAACTGTCCCCAGATTGTGATTATCTCTTAGGGTTTCTCTGCTTGTGGTCTTGGGAAACTGAAAACTACAGCTAATTCTAATGCCATTGAGATGGTGGAAGCTAAAGAAAATAATGGCTTGTTAGCACATACCTTCCTAATAGTGATTATTCTCCTACTTCTTAAACAAAGCAGGCAGTGGAATCGATATAAATGACTTAAGAGTCGGAGATCACATCACCATAGAACTTGGAGCCAAAAGCAGCAGCCATCATATACTCAAAGTATCGAACCTACAAATGTCTTCACCAGAGACTTACTAATCTTTTCATTATATAGTGAGTATATAGTGAGGAAGGGAGAAAATCCAAGTATGTAAACTCACATCTGGTCATTTATATATTAGAATTTTATTTTGTAGATATTACAATAATGAATACTGAAGTACTGGGAAACTTTTTCATGCCTCCATCAGAGTCTTTCTCTGCATTCTGATGTTATGACACTTTTCACCTCTGCTTATTGTGAATTGTAAGATGGTGGTAGGTGGTCCTAGTAGAAAACTTCCTTCAACTGTGTAAGCTGGCATCCAACTTTACTGTAAAATGCTGTGACTTAAAGAGTCGGCTGAAGGGTCATCAGTCATCTGTCCCAATGGATATACTGAAACAAATTAATATACTGAATTTCTTTGGATTAGAGCTGCAGCTTTGCTGTTCACAGACATGCTGCTAAAGCATCTAAGTCAAATCCTACTCAACTGAACTCTGCTTAATCAGAGATTACCTGCTTATGTTGATTTTGAGTAAGTAGAAAATCTAAAAGTCTGACTGGTACTTCATCTTTTCTCTGAATATGAGACAGGACACATTCTTTCTAAAGTGTTCAGATATATTTATTTGAAATAGTTTTCTTTTTCTCAGAAGTATTATTGACAACTTCCTCTGCCCCAAACTTTCTCAGGTACGAGGTACCTTGTCTGGCAGTCAATTTTTATGTTTCTATTTGTACTATGAAGATACTAAAAACCACATCAGGCAAATCATAGGGCTCACATTGAAGGTACCCAAATTTTCTAAGATATGATTTAATTTTTTGTTTTATTCGCACTGTGACTAAATCCTATTTTTCTTCTCCCTGTCCTACTAGAAGCCCATGGCTTGATAGGAAATATGTTGGAGAAGGAGCCTCTGATTTCCCAGGGTGGACAGATAACTAAGTTAGTTATGATATTATGTATTTTTTTTCACTGAAAATGATTTTCTGCTTACAGACATTTTATTTAGTGGACTTGTAAAATACACATCAAGAAAAATTAACTATTTTCTTCAAAGACATTCTGTTGTAAGTAGTATAGGTGTAGGGTTTGGGAAAATTTGCCAAGTGTTCCAAAATGACTGCTGGGATCAAGTCAGTGGGTGCATGTCCTAGTCCCTCATATTCTCTTGGGAGAGGGACTCTTGGAGCTGTGTGCTAAGTACATCAGTATGTAAGCGGTCTTATGAGCAAAGACAGACCCCATGCAGGTGACCACTGCTCAAGGGCGCTGCATGCAGAGCTGTCAGCCCCTGAAGACCTGGGAGTTGAAGCTATGGGATTGCTGCAGTGTACTGCAGTGTAGTGTGGTGACTCCCTGGGATCATCCTGTAGTCATTCCTCTCTCCACATGGTGACAATACAATTCTCATTTAGTAAGAAAAAGAAATTAAGAAACTACTTTCTGTACTGGGTGGTTAAGGAAAATGGAGGCAATTTATGAAAATGCATCTTGAAGCCCAGACCTTTTGCTTGTTAACCATATTTCCCTCCCTACCTCATGTAAGGTGTATTGGTGATTTTAACTCAGTACATAAAAACAATCAAATGGGTTTCTTTGAGAACGTGCACAGTTATTGCTTGAATGTACAAGTATTCACACAAAAGGGCTTCTCATTCTCAATACACTTGAGTATTTCCTGTTAATGTCAATTGGAGTTGTAAATACATATCAAGTTTAAAAAATGCATTTGAAAATCCTCTTACTGAACATTCAAACAAACCCTGTTTTTGTATGTGTATTGTAACATGATGAAATTTGCTCTTATTCTTTTCTCTGAGTTGAGGCAATATGCGTCAGTGTTCATTTCTTTAAATGCCATGATTGTACATTTTCTGCATTCAAAAAATTAATCAAAGATGTAGATGTAGCCAAAAGTATGTGCTATTCCAGGCCAAGTTTTGTGGTGTAGGAAGAGTGAATTACTGATGACGTATGCAATGCTGCAGTTGTGGTCATGACTTCTTAAAAAACTGTAATTTTAAAGTTGAAAATGCATCATCATAATCCTTTTTTCATGCAGGAAACACCCACTTAAAATAGTTTTCTTTTTTCTGTGAATTCCTGCAGGCAGACAATTTTCACAATCAAATTGCTTAGAAACACTTCATTCATAAAGGATAACATCTGAGCTATATCAATGAAACATTCATGACCTCTGCTTCTTAAAGCAGTAGGCAACGACTTTGAAACTGCACGTTTCCTTACTTTGAAAAAGATTAAAAAAACAGCACCTGCATCAAGAGGGGTGTGTGTGTGTGTGTGTGTGTGTGTGTGTGTGTGTGTGTGTATGTGTGTTTGTGTGTGTATGTGTGTGTGTGTATGTGTGTTTGTGTGTGTGTGTTTGTGTTTGTGTATGTCTGTATTCACATATGTACATGTTGTAATAATGGAGTCAGGCAGTGATGACCTAAAATTCTTGAGGGAAGAGGGAAGAGGCCACATTTCCTCATTCAGCAATGTAGTCTGGTTGTCCACAACTGGGCTTGGCATAGGAGTAAGCTCCTATGAATATTTGAAAATATATTTGTGAATAATATTCTGGAATTCTCCAGGTTCTGTGTAAAGGTAATGTCAGCCTATCTGTAAATTCACTATAGTTTACAATCTAGAGTCAAGATATTTTTCAATACCTGATTTCCCAAGAATACCCTGACACAATCAAAACAAATAAGTGGATGTTTGCCTTATGTATTTTATGTTGTTTACATTCCTATTTATTAGAAGTAGTATTATAAAAATTGAACAATGATAGGCATTGTTGTTGTGACAGTATACTAAGAATGTTTGCTTAAAAGCAGGAATACAACTGAAGTGGAAAATGTTTTAAAATCCAGACAATACTTTGCAATTTGTTTTAAAGACAAATCCTAAATGCATTTTCAATATTTTAATGTAAAATTAAACATGGAGATTATTTACAATGTAGCTGTATGCCAGTTAATGTCCATGTAAATGTAGCTTGCATCAGCTAACCTGGTGTCATTGTAGAGTGATGTTTTCCTTGGTCTCCCTTTCCATTGGGAAAAATCTATTAGAAATTCTACTTGTGGTAGAAAAAGCGGCAGCATCCACTGACTAGAGAGGTTGCATAAGGATTAGGAAATCTGGGTATTTAAAATTCTATCTGAGTTCTAACATATTCATATTTTTCTGTCTCTGCTTTAGAAACATATTTTATGAGAGCTTGACATTTTACAATCACAGAAGTTTTCTTAAGTACTTGCACAAAACTTTTTATTCAGATTTGGGAGAAAGATAATACAGACATTATTGTAAAAGTTAGAGTATAGGAAAACAGCAATTTGAAAAGAAGTAACACATTATAAATGTATAGTGTTCTATTTAACTAGTTCTTTTTAAAAACAGATGCAAATTAGTATGGAAAACATGCGCCTTAATTCCCTCTTTGTTACCTTAAATATAAGGAATCATAATAGACTAGATTAGATGGATATTTTCTATACATTATATAGAATTAGAAAATGCTTCCTATAAGTGGATTTTGGGATTTCAATTATTTCCTCCTGAATAGTTCAATATCTTTTAGTAAATGCACAATTTTCTAAAAAATAATGTAAGTCACAAACATGATTGTTTTAAATACAGATAAGAAAAGGAAAACTGTCTAATTTGGAAATGGAGGATTTTTTGTTTGTCTGTTTTGTTTTTACCTTTACTCAGTTGCTTGTGTTGTGTCAGTTTTGTGGAGACTAAGCTGGGGCTGAGAAAAAAGTAAGATATGTTACTATATGGACCTTCAATCATCATACTGCAATGAAAACTCCAGAAATCTTTATAGTGGTTCCCAGTGTTTTCTCCCAGAGTAGAAAGTGATTGTGAAGTTAAATATGTTGAAAAATCCTTCTAATTTTGAGCATGTTGAGCCTTGAAAGGCTATAAATCTGTTTTAAGTCAATTTCTTCCTAGGAATAGTGACCAAGAAAACTTCAGCTTGCTGTCCCTCTATACATTGCATTCAACACTCATGCCTTCGATAAATATTTTTGAGTACCTACTCAAAACCTGGTACAGATATGGTCACAGGGGATACAGCAATAAAAATACCAAAATAGATATATCTATGACATAATGTTGGAAAATTAGAAAGACTGTAAATTTTAAAAAATAAAGTGTGGAAGGACATAAAGAATGGCAGGGGCTGTAATTTTGCAAAAATGTGGTCAAAAAAAGCTTCTCTGAGGAGGTGACATTTGAACAAAAACATGAATGAGGTGGTGAATAAAACGAAGATATGAACTACCTGCATAATGGAGGACTGATGTTCTGAAGAGAGGGAACCATGAGTACAAATAACCTAAGTTGTGAGTGTTTGATATGTTGGACCAGAGTACATGAGGGAAAGGGAAAGGGTGTGAAATGAGGTCAGAGGTGTACCTAGGTCTCTGTATTTTGTAGGATTGTATAAGGTGTGATGTGACTCTAGGATTCTATGTAAGTGTGAAGATCATTCTGGCTGCTATGAATCAGTAAGACTATAGGCATAAGGGCACAAAAATAGAAGCACAGAACTATTTAGGAGACTAATGCAGATCTCAACTAGAAATGGTAGTGGATTGGAGTAGTGAAATAGTGATGAAGTTGTTAAGTAGTTGGATTTATTTTTATTTTTTATATATTATTATTTTCTTTTACTTTATTTTAAAGATGTGGGGTACAATTCAGGGTTAGGTATACAAATGTTCATAATGCAGGTACCCTTGTTGATGAGGTGTGCCCCTCCCTTCCCTGTCAGTTTCCCATTACTGCCAATCCCTTTCTTATAGTATTATGATAATTGTTCAAGGTCTGCTTATGAGTGAGAACATATGGTACTCTGTTCTTTGTTTCTGTTATAGATCACTGAGTATGATAGATTCTAAATACATCTAAGTTGCTGCGAGGTCCATATGTTTGTCCTTCTTTATGTCTGTGTAATATTCCATTGCATATATATACCACATTTTTTTTTCCAGTCCAGCTTCGATGGGCAGCATGGCTGGTTCCATGTTTTTGCTATTGTGAGTAGAGCTGCAACAAACATGCGTGTGCAGGTATCTTTTTGGTAGAATGACTTGAGCTCCTCTGGGTATATTCCAAATAGGGGGGTTGCTGGGTCATATGGAAGGTCAATTTCTAGTTCTTTCAGAAATCGCCACACTGCACTAGTTCGCATTCCCACCAGCAGTATAGAAGCATTCCTTTTCCCCCCTCATTCTTGCCCGGATCTGTTGTTGTTTGTTTTGTTACTGATGGCCATTCTTACTGGGGTTAGGTGGTATCTCAATGTGGCTTTGATTTGCATTTCTCTGATGATTAGTAGGGTGAGCACTTTTTCATGCAACTGTTGGCTGCCCGTGTATCTTCTTTTGACAAGTGTCTATTCATGTGATGAGCATAACTGTTTTCTTTGGTTTCTATGTTCAAAATCTTTTTAAGCATCTCTTGGAGGGATGGTCTGGAGGCAGCATATTGTCTTAGGGATTGGATGTCCAGGAAATATTTTAATTCTCCATCACTGATAAAGCTTAGCTTGGCAGAGTAGGAAATTCTTGGCTGGAATTGTTATCTTTGAGACATTAAAGATGAGACTCCAGTCCCTTCTGGATTGCAGGGTTTCTGCTGAAATTCTTATGGGTATTCCCTGGTAGGTGGTCTGACTACTCTCTAGTTGCCTTTAGAATTTTTTCTTTCATGCTTACTTTGTGAAGGTGGATTACTATGTGATTGAGGATGATCTTATCATGTAATACTTTTCAGGAGTTCTCTGAATCTCTTTCATTTGGTTGGTTGCCTCTCTAGCAAGGTGTGAAAAATGTTCTTGGATGACCTCATGGAAGGCTTATTCTAGGGTGTTCTGTTTCACCTTCTGTTTTGGGAATGCCAATCAATCATAGACTTGGTTTCTTGACATAGTCCCACACCTTTCATATTTGCTCATTCTTTTTGAGTCTTCTCTGTGTTTTTGACAGATTGTATTAGTCCAGTATTTTGATCTTCAAGCTCTGACATTCTTTCTTCTCCCTCATCAATTTTGCTCCTTAAATCTATGTGCTTTGAAATTACAGGAGGAAATTCTTCACTTCAAGAACTTCAGAATGGACTTTTCTTATACTGACCAACTCAGCTTTTACTTCCTGCATGACTTGGGTGCATTTTGCTTCTAATTTCTCATGGTTTTCGTTATTTGTTTAGTAATCCAATATCTGATTTCTGTGTCTGTCATCAGGGATAGGTCATTCTTAGTGGCTTTCTTTGTTTGTGTACAGATAACTCCTTTCTTAGGTGATGTCTTTTTTTTTAATTGAGTTGGAGTCTCACTCGGTCGCCCAGACTGGAGTGCAGTGACCGCTCCCAGCCACAGCAGCCTCGCCTGCTGGGATCCGGCAATCCTTCTGCCTCAGCCTTCCGAGTAGCCGGAATTACAGGCACACGCTACCACGCCTGGCTGATTTTTTTTTTATTTATTGTAGAGATGAGGTCTCGCTGCCCAGGCGGGTCTCGAACCCGTGGGCTCAGGCAATTCACTCACCTCAGCCTCCCAAAGGCATGGGATTACAAGCAGAGCCACCGAGCCCAGCTAGGTGATGTCTCTTTAAGGTTTTGGGGATTGCTGGTGTTCTTCCACTGGTTCTTCCCCAATTGCCAACAACATAAAAATGAGATTTAGAAACAACAATACAGAAGTTCATAAGGAAGCACAAAAGAACACAAATAGCCAAAACAATCCTTGCCAAAAGGAACAAAACTGGAGAAGTCACACTTCCAGACTTTAAACTTTGTTACAAGGCTGTGGTAACTTAGATGGCATGGTATTGATACAGGAACAGGCACATAGACCAATGGAACAGGACAGAGATTCCAGAAATAAAAACATAGTTCCTTAGACAACTCCTCTTCAACAAAGCCATCAATAACAATCATTAGGGAAAGGAAACAATATTTAGCAAATGGTGCTGGGAAAATTGGCTAGCCACATGCAGAATAATGAAACTTGACTCCCACCTATCACCATATACAAAAATCAGCTCTAAATGGATCAAAGAATTAAATGTAAAACCTCAAACTGTAAGAATTCTGGAAGAAAACCTAGGGAACACACTACTGAACTCAGAGTAGGTAATAAATTCATGACCAGGTCCGTCAAAACAAATGCAACAAAAACTAAGATAAACAGGTGGGACCTTATCAAACTGAAAAGGTTTTGCACAGCAAAAGAAACCATCAAGAGAGTAAAGAGACAGCATTTGCAAACTATGTATCCAACAAAGGGCTAACATCTAAAGTCTATAGGGAACTCAAGTGAACTGAAATGAAAAAAACAATTCCATTAAAAAGTGGGCAAAGGACATGAACAGACACTTCTCAGAGGATTAAATGCAAGCAGCCAACACATGCATAAAAAATGCTCAGTCTTACTAATAAGAAAAATGATAATCAAAACTACAATGATATCTCACCTAGCTCCAGTAAGGATGGCTATCATTAATAAGTCAAAAAACAACAGGTGCTGGCACGGCTGTGAAGAAAATGCTGCTATACTGTTGGTGGTAATATAAACTAGTCCAGCCTCTATGGAAAACCGTATGGTGATTTCTCAAAGAACTAAAAATTGAGCTTCCATATGATGCAGCAATCCCTATCTTTGGAATATACTCAGAGGGATATAAGTTGCTGAAAAAAAAAAAAAAGAAAGAAACCTGCACACACATGTTTATTGCCATACTATTCACAATAGCAAAAACATGGAATCACCCTAGATGTCAATTGAAAGTGGACTAGATAAAAAAAGATGTGGATGACACAATATTATGCAGCTGTGAAGAAAAACAAAATCATGACCTTTGCAAAAACTTGGATGCAGTTGGAGACCATCATACTAAGTTGACTATCACAGAAACAGAGAACTAAATACGGCATATTCTTATTCATAAGCAAGCCCTGAACACTAGTCATATTAGCACAAGGTTGGGATCAGCAGATGCTGGGCACTGCTAGGGGAGAGAGAGTGGGAAAAATGTGGGAGTATGTGGCAACACAATGGTACCAGATCCACTACCAGGAGAGGAGAAAGCCAGCTAGAAGTCTAAACTTCACCTGCATGCAGCCTACTTATGTAGCAAACCATTACTTCTACCCCACAACTCTAAAGCAAAAAAAGTTTATAAGGTACATACTCTGTACTAGGTATCTAGGACTGAACACAATAGACAAAAGTCCCTGCCCTCAGGAAACTTATTTCAAATAGAAGAAGACAGAAAACAGATGAGAAAATATATCTAGTTTACCATATGCTGGTAAGCACTGTGGAGAAGACTAAAACAGAAGTGGGGGACGGTGCACTGAGTTGGAGTGAAAAGTTTCATTTAAGTAATAGGAAGAGAGTGTTGCAGTTTAAGTGGGGTGTCAAGGAAAGCTTCCTTGGAAAGGTGCCGTCCAGGAAAGTACTTGAAGCAGGTAAGGAAACATGTCATGTGTGTACCTGGAAGAAAATCAGTCCAAGAAATGGAAATTTTAGGAGCAAAAGCACAAAGGTTTTTGAAATGACAAAGGAGCCAGTGCAACTAGACCACCTTAAGCAAGAGGGAGCGTGGACTAGATGGAGCAGGAAAGGTACCTGGAATTGAGGTAGATTAATAGATCTTTGAATGAGAAAAAGTATTGGAGATTTTGAGTATGGGAGTGACATGTTATTGCTTGTGTTTTAATGGGATCACTCTGTTGCTGTGTTTGGAATCAGAAACATGGCTTGGAGGCAAATGTAAAAGAAGGAAGACAGGTTGGGGGGCTATGTAAATACTGTTGGTAGTGATTGCACAGACACAGTGCTCCACACCTGCTCCAAAACTTGCATGCTGTCCTTAAGCGTCACTCTTACTATGGAATGATTTATTCCATATACATGAAAGGCATTTTTATTTTCTCATCATGTTCAGTCTACATGTGTGTTTTAAAATATCTGTTTTTCTTTCAGTTCTACTTAGCTTATTCTTAGTAGAAATTTAAATCTTTTAACTAAAAAAAAAAAAGGAGTTGCCACAGATAGAACAGATAATGCTTATAAAACATCTTAAGACTAAGCCAAGCATACTAAATACTCTGCAGATAAGGTCAAACATAAAAATTCACAAAGATTCTAAAATTACAGAGTACTAATGCTAATGCCACCTCTAGGTGGTGGGCAAATTCATCTGCTTGGAGTAAATTCAATATAATTATTTTTCATCTATGAAAATGTATAAGTTGAAAAAAATTAGTCTGCATGTATATCATAATATCTATAATTGTATTAATAAACATATTCACTTTGAAGTATACTTACTGCCCTATAATCAAAGCTAGCCAGTTTTTAAAAATTGACTATGAATGGTGGCTTTCTCTTATCTCATAACAGAAACCAAGTTTCCCAAGGCTCATTTCATATTGTGTTCCTGTATGTCCAACTGAAGGGTCTATGCCAAACTTCTCTACTGAAGCAGAGTGAAAGCAACATAGCAGTGGGCAGTGCTTTTGCTTACTCTTAAAGAATTATTTATCTGAAGTCAAAAGTATGGAAATAGATTTGTAAGCAATTTTGGGGTTATAATTTTTTCAGGAAAAACCTAACTATAGCGTATAGTGTGAAAGAAGAGTTAGAAATACAATATGAACAACAAAAAAATGAGTCTGTAGGAAAACAAGACAACCAAAAGATATAGCCCAATTTTCGTATCCACTAGATAATATAAGGAATATGTCATGTGTGCTCAGAAATTATTAGGATTTACCTCCTGGAGATTGGATGGCCTCATTGTTCTAAGGTATCCAGTCTAACTCTAACTGAGCAATCTGAGAGCAACTGACAAGCCCATCAATTTCTCCTGGCAGGGAATTTCTAAATTGCTGTTCATTTAGTAATCCCCCTCCCTGGGCTTAGAGAAGCTACCCTTCATATTTGCACCCCTGGAGGTGAACTCTGTTCTTGTCTGAATTATTGTTGCAACTGATGTCATAATCTGCCAAAGATAGTTCTTCTCAGACAAGGAGATAGGGTAAAAGAATGAAATATCTACTTAGAAACAAATCTGGTTAGAAATGAGGAACATAGTTCAGGAATCTCAGGAAATGAAGGATGCTGGATGATAATGGGAAGACATGTAGGGGAAATACATTGTGATATTTAGGTGACATGCATCAAATGAGAAGAAGAGTAAGAAACTCATGTACAAGCCCACTTTCAATTGTTCCTTGATTCAGTTTCACATATAGGTCATCTGCCTGTGTCTTCTTCCACCAATAATATTTTTCAAAATGGAGATATGTTTCAAATTATAAAGGTATAAAGGTTTGATACAAAAGTTGTTTTTTTTTTTGTTTGTTTGTTTTTTGTTTTTTTTTTAAGTGGTAGTCTCACTCTGTCACCCAGGCCAGAGTGCAGTGGCACACTCACGGCCACCCCAGTGTTGACCTGCTGGGCTCAGGCGATCCCTTCTGCTGGCCTCAGCCTTCCAAGTAACTGAAACTAACCTGGCTAATTTTTTTTTTTAATTGTAGAGATGAGGTCTCGCCAAGCTGTCTGGGCTGGTCTTGAACTCATGTGCTCAGGCAATCCACTTGCCTCGTTCTCCCAAAGTGCTGGGATTATAGGCTGAGCCACCGAGTCCAGCCGATACAAAAGTTTTAACAAACCAAAAGTGTGTGAAACAGAAAATTAAGTTCTCTTTCAATCATTATGTATATATTTGGATATATCTTATCAAGACATTTAAACTTACCTCCAAATATATCATATATATTCATTATTAAACTATAAACAAATAGTTTACTCAATACCACATCATGAACATCTTTCCATGTTCATATCTTATTTATTGTATGCGCTATAATGATATCCCATTATATAAAAGTACTATAATTATTTTTTTAACATAGCTATTGCTGCTGTTGGAAAGTATAACTTGTAACCAAATTTTTCATATAAATATTGCAGCAAATACATATATATCTTTGCTTATGTATTTGATTTCTTTTTAGATTAAATTTAGATAATATTAATGTTGCAATTTAATTTAGATACATGCTTCCATATTGCTTTCTAGAAAACATAATTTATAGTCTCACTAGAAAAGAGTTCAGAAAAGTGTCATATTTTCTATATCAAAGTCAACATTGCAATGTATTATTATTTACTAGATTGGTGAAAATTGAAAACATTGATATTTTATTGCTATTATGTCAGTGCATTTAATTTTGAGGTATCAGGAAATCTGGGTATCTTGGCTTTGAGGTGTTTGGAATGATAACTCATGTGAGAAGAGCAGGGCAAGGGAAAGAAAAAAGGAGGCAGCCCCAGAAAGTTCACGCAGCACTAAATATCCCCCAGAAGCTACTGAAAATAAGTTTCTAAAGGACTCAGCAACTGATTTTTAAGAAGTCTCTATAGCAGCTCATCAGATTCAATGCTTGGTCCTCCTCTTTGCTTTTTCTGGTGTCCTTGGCCCAGAGAACCCCTAATTCAGTGGTTCTCTAACTTGGCTCCTCTGGGGAAATTGGAAAACTGTAGGTGAGGCCTCACATCTTATAGATTAAAGAAGAAACTCAGAGAGTGAGGCCCAGTGTATATATTTTTGAGACTTACCCATTTATATTTTGTCCATTCCTAATTATGTTTTAAACTCTACAGAAACTTAAAATTTTTAGTTAGCTAATTCATATGCATTTTTTATTTACAGGCTGTAATGACACATGGGAGGACTTTCCTTGCCCCAAGTTTATAAGGCAATCTGTTTACCTTTGGTGTTCTTGTTGTATATATATATATATGTTTACCTTTGGTGCTCTTGTTAATATATATATTATCGTTACTTATAACTGTACACTATAAATTATTCTTGTCTGGATTTTAATCCTAATACCAGAGAGAACAGCAATTACACTAGACTTTTTGTAAGGCTTCTACTTTTTGAATCTAGTTTGACTTAAATAATCTAAAATTCAATGGCCAATTTCTCTTCTCCTAATATAACACCTAACTAACTAACTATAGCTCCTAATATAACACCAACTAAATATAATTAAAGACCAAAAAGCTGATCTAGAATATGCTTGGAAGTTTCAAAGGGAAAAGAGTGAGAAAGACACGAAGGGAACATTCACCTGCAATGTGCACACTGGAACTAAGTCACCACCACAGGTCTGTCCCAGGAAGAGTAGAAGCCAGGACCCAGGTGCCAACAACCTGGCAGAAGGGAAAAGAAGGAAAAGGGAAAGAGAAAGACGGGGGTTGGGGCGGGGGAGAAACAGAGAGAGAGAGAGAGGGAGAGAGAGAGAGAGAGAGAGAGAGAGAGAGACATAGACACTAGGGCTTCTCCTTGAAGAAGCAGCCTTGCTTACTACCTTATTTTTGCCAGAATTTTGATAAGAACAAGAAAAAGTAGAGAAATGGAGAGATCTAGGGCTTTTCTGTCTACAGCCAGTTCTTACTATTTTATTGAAATCAATTAGACTCTTTATTTTAATAAAAATTTTTCAAAAGCCTATTTTGACTGGGTAGCATTCTAGGTACTTTGACTACAAGAGTAGACAAAAGACAGAGCCCCACTCATATAAAGCTTGTATTCTTACAGAGTAGACAGACAATTCAGAGTCTACAGAGATAGTGATTTGTGTTTGACAGCATATATGTGCAAGAAAGGGCAGATGGGAAGGGTTGCATGGGCACTGTTTTAGACAGAGTGATCAAAGAAGGCATCACCGAACAGGAACACTAGTAACTCTATAGCTTAATGATTTTCCAGATATGTAACTTGACATATGGCTACACCTTGAACCAATCTTTCCTAAAACAAATTAATTGGTTTTTATTTATGTAAATAAAAAAAGTGTCAAAGCATTTTTTTTTTTGCTCAAAATTCCTTTCCTTTTATTGGCACAGATAATTATGAAAATGTTGAAGTGCATTCAGATAGTGTGTTTATCAGACTACAAAACATAGTATTTTTCTAGAATTTTACAAAACAAACATAAGCATCAAAGATGCTAGTGCTAAGATAAAATTCTGAATGATGATCAGTAGCATGTCAACTGCTTTACTTGGAGACGTGTCATATTGGGATTACAAATTAAGAGATTTCTTCTTCATTTTTACATAAAAATACTAGAAAGAATACACTAAGTAAACTAGTTAATTTTACATAAAAACAATTTATTTTAGGAAATATTTGTGTGGTTAGAAAATCAAGATAAAATTTCTCTTTATGTAGAGGGAAACTGAGCTCAGGAGGACTAGAGTGTTAGTGTTATAGCAATGTCAAAGTGTACTGATTTTCAGCCCATTTTCGTGTACTGACAGCAGAAACCTTTCTGAAAATAACTTACTTCATGGTCACTGGGCTAGTGTGCCTTTAGAAGCTTATTTACTCTTTCCAATCTGATAGAACAGTGGGATCTGAGTGAGCACATCGTTTAAATGCAGCAATTCTTGCCTATCCCACTCTCCTGAGTCATCTCCCATCTGTGGTTTCTGGGCCCGTCTCTGTAAAATAACTTTCAGTGCATAAATAGTCCCTCAATGGGTGGAGAAGAAGCACAGCCCAATCATTTCCTGTGTTTGGTGAGTTTATAATCTTCAATAATTTCTTTGATATTAATAAAAAAGTAAAAGGAGAAAATTATGCTCTCCGTGAAAACTTCATGTTCAAAAGGAAGAAGCAGCTCTTTCAGGTCCACGTCCTGAAATATGGATATATCAATGATTAGGGCTCTCCTTCCTCTCTCTTGGTTTGTCATCCAAGTAATTACAAATTAATATGGCTTAATATTCACAATATTGTGTCTTTTAAAATGTATTGTGTCTTTTAAAATGCATTTTCTGTGTACCTATGGGTAAATAGGTACACAGAAAATGCATATATAATGTAAGAAAGAGAAAAGGCCAATAGGGCTCAATTAATATACAAGTGAAGTTAAATTTTATGTAGAGAAGCCATTTTTGGAAAAAAGTGTTATTGAAACATAATATTTTACATATTTATAAGGTCCATGAGATATTTTGTTACATGCACAGAATGTATAATGTTCAAGTCAGAGTATTTGGGGTATTTGTCATTTTGAGTACTTATCATTTCTATGTATTGGGAACAAGTCATGTCCATTATTCTAGGTACTTTGAAATACACAATATATTGTTGTTAACTATAATCACCCTACTCTGATGCCGAACATTATACCTTCTACCTAACTGTATATTTGTACACATTAATCAACCTTTCTTCATCTTGTACTCCCATGCACATACCTTTCCCAGTCTCTAGTGTCTATCATTCTACTCTCTATCTCCATGAGATCAACGTTTTTAGCTTCCATGTATGAATGAGAACCTGCAATGTTTATCTTTCTGTGCCCAGCTTACTTATGTCACTCAATATAATGACTTCCATTTTCATCTATATTGCTACAAATAATATGATTTTATTCTTATGGTCAAATAATATTCCATTATGGATATATAATATTTTCTTTATCTATTAACCCACTGATGGATTAATTGATTCCATATCTTTGTTATTGTGAATAGTGCTGCAGTAAACATACACATGAAGATATCCTTTTGCTCTGTTTTTTTCCCCCTTTGGATAAATACCCAGTAGTGGGATTGCTGGATCATATGGTAGGCTTATTTTTAAGGATTTTGAGAGATCCCATGTTTTTTATAGTGGCTGTAGTCATTTACAAGGGGTACCTACAAAAACTGGAATTATCTTTTGGAGGGGGACTTCTCATAGTACAGTCTTTGCCTGCTGGGTAAGTATTCTAGGAACCCATCGACAGCTGTGTATCAGCTAGTGTTGTGAGAGGTTGCATTCAGCTTCAGTTATTATTTTTTTTTGGAGATTCTTTCGATGCATTTGCCCATTTCATAATGGGTGGTTTACATGAACAATATGCAGCAGTGAAATTTTGATATCTGTTGGGGAAAAATGCAGCAGAAACAGTTGTGCTATAGACAGCTTACAAAGACACTGCTCTGGGTAAATCACAAGTTTACAAATGGTGTTCCCATTTTAAATAAGGTGAAATGTGGATTGACATTCAAACTCATTCCAAGTGTCCTTCAAACAGCCAGACTGTAGAAAATATGATAAGAATTCATCAAGCCATGTTTAAAGACGCCATCTGACTATTGATGAACTTGTGGAGTTGACTGAGTGTAATGGAGTTCCTATCAGCAAATTTTACGTGAAAATTTGGCCATGAAATGAGTTTAAGTAAAATTTGTACCTCGCTTGCTCACGCCTGAACAGAAACAATTGTTTGGCTGCATGCTGTGCTTTGAAAGAGCAGTTGGAAGCTGACCCTGATTTTTTTCCAAGTCATAAGCAGAGCTGAATCTTTGGTGCTACAGTTACAACTCCGAAAGGAAACAGCAATCTAGCAGATGGAAAACTGCCACTTCCCCATGACCCAAAAATCTCAACAAGTGAAGTCAATGTGAAAACAATGATCACGAGTTTCTTTGATGTGAGAAGGACTGTGGCACTCAGAATTTATTTCTCCAGATCAGATGGCTAGCCAAGTTTTTATCTGAAAGTTTTGAGAAGGTTGCATCACAATTTGTGAAATAATTCCTGAGTTGTGGCAAATAGGTGACTAGTTCTTCCAATATGACAGTACACTTGCCCACATCACACTGAGTGTTCAGCGATTTTTGACCAAAAATGACACGATCTCCCATGCTTCGCCATGCCTATTCATCCAGTCTCACCCTGAGCAACTTTTTTTTTGTTTTCCCAGATGAAAAAAGTCTGCACAGAGAAGTGTTTTGCTGATATAGAAGAGGTGAAATAAAAAATGGTACAAGCACTAGAAGACATCAAAATTGATGAGTTCAAAAACTGTTTTGAGCAGTGGAAAAAGTGGCATGACAGGTACATTGCATCAAACAAAGAGTATTTTGAAAGTGACTGAAGTTCAAACATGTAAGAA
The DNA here is from genome assembly GCF_000164805.1 of Carlito syrichta. NCBI lineage: Eukaryota > Metazoa > Chordata > Mammalia > Primates > Tarsiidae > Carlito > Carlito syrichta. The sequence continues at coordinate 759,709 of NW_007248568.1, read as the reverse complement.
TAAATACACACTTTTTAATAAATAAATTCCATTTTTGAGGGGGCTCAACCAACAGTATACAAGGTTTCTCTTTTCTGCATATACTTGCCAGCATCTGATATCTTTTCCTTTTTAATAATAACCATTTTAATTGGTGTAGGATTATTCTTACTTTCTGAGAAATTTAGTGTGTAAGGAATTACATGCAATAATATACCCAACACCCAGAACTGATCATAGTTAATATTTCTTCATATTTGTTTCCAGATATTCATCTAAAGTGATTATCAATAAATATTATTGATACTAAAGATATAACTCAACATTAAACAACACCTATATTCTTATTGTTCTTCCAACTCCAGGAGAAATTGATGTTGTATCTTTAGTATGCATCCTTCTCTTTCATTTTACGCACATGAGTATACATTCTTGAGCAATCTAAGATTATTGTTTTTGGTATATTTTGAACTTCCATAAACTAAAACATAATATAGGTCGTTCTGAATCTTGCAGCATTATGTTTTTTATATATGCTCACATTCTTTCTAACTGTTTTATAATGTTCCATCCTGAGGTTATGCTCTACTATATGAAATCTTTTGTTTACCTCCCTACCTATGGCCACTTAGATTGTTGCCATGTTTTTGATCTTAAGGAGAAATGGTTCCTTGTGTATGTTTTCTTGTATAAAAGTGTAAGAGTTGTGTTGAGTATGTACTCAGATATACAATTGCTGAATTTAGATGTCTGATAAACATACACTTAAATTCCCTAGATAGTGTCAAATTGTTTCCTAAGTGAATGTATCAATTTGTTTCTACTAACTGTATTTGAGAGGACTATCTTCCTCCAAACTTATACTTGTCATTATCAGGATATTAATTTTTACAAATTTGGCAAATAAAGTAGAAATGATTGTGTTAATAATTTATTTGATACTAAGGTTGAACAACTTTTTATAATTTATCTGTTCTGGTTTCCATTATTTGTCTATATTCTGATTGACATTTTTCTTTTTATTGATTCATAGGTGTTCTTTATAAATTATGCACTCTAGACACTTTAGACTGCTTTAGATTTTGACTGCTTTAGATTTTGTAACATTGTCTTGGGTCACTTGTATTTTCATTTTGATTATAGTGAAATATGATGTTTAGAAGTATTTTGATGTTATACAATTTATTATTGTTTTCCATAGGGTATGTACTTTAAAAAATATTGTTTAAGAAATCCTTTTATGCCTCAGTTCTTATAGTCTATTCTATTAGATTTAAAGTTTCTTGTTTATGTTTGTATTTTAGTTCACTAGATTTTCATTTTTGTGGTATGTAGTAAGAAAACTGTTTTTCAAAAATAGTTAACATTTCTTCATGTTTGTTAGAAAAATTATTGTACTGTTAATTATGCATTAGCCCATCTTTTTTTTTTTATTGATTTGTCATTCTAACACTAACATTTTTGTGTAAGCCTGGTTCTCAACTCTATTCCATTTCTTTGATATTTGTCCTTTGCTTTTTTCTTTTTAAACTTCTATTGAAATACATTATGTACCAAATTCCATTGGCAGATAAATGAAAAAAGAAAAGGTGATATATACATGCAATGAAATGTTATTTAGCCCTAAAAAGATGGAAATTCTAGTATTTGTAACAACATGGATGGTTCTGAAAGATGTTATGGTTAGTGAAATAAGTCACAGAAGTACAAATACTATGTGATTTCACTTATATGAGGTATCTAAAATAATCAAATATATAGAAGCAGAAAATAAAATAGTGGTTCCAAGGATATAGAGAAGAAAAGGACAATAATTATTCAGTGGGTATTAAAGTATAGTTACACAAGATAAATATGTTCTAGAGATCAAGCACAACACAGTTAACAACATAGCACTGTGTGCTTAAAAATTTAATAGGGTAGTTCTCATGTTAAACGTTTTTACTACAAAAACAAAACAAATAAATTTTAAAAAACCCTCAATGGAGCACAAGGAAACTGTTTGGAGATGATGGATATATGTTAATTACCTTTGTTGTGGTGATGGTATCGAGGGTATATGCCATATGTCCAAATTCATCAAACTGTATACATTAAATATATGCAGTTTGTATATATCAATTATCTCAATAAAGCTATAAAATAGATAAATAAGTAGGCATACCAAAAACTGTTCACATATTATAAATTTGCAGTGCAATGAATTTTTACAGGCTGAATACAGCCATATTGTCAGCACCCAGACCCCAAAATAGATAATTACCAGCACCCTAGAACCTTTTATTATGCTCCTTTTTAGTCACTACTAACCTTCCGACTATCAGCACTGGCCTGACTTGTAGCAACATACTTGGATTGTCTTGTTTATGAAACTGAATTATAAACATATACATATATTGCTTCAGATATACTATTTTTATTTAATATTATGATTGTGAGATTCATCTATTTTGTTGTGTGTACTGACAACCATACCCTGTTTTATAACACTTCACTTTGTTGTCCTTTGCAGATACTGCAGTTTTTTTTTTTTTTTTTTACAAATTGAAGGCTTGTGATAGCCTCACATCAAGCAAATCTTTTGGTGTCGTTTTTACAGTAGCATGTGGTCATTTCATTTCTGAGTCACATTTTCTTATTTCTCATAATATTTCATACATTTTCATTATTAATATTATATCTCTTATGGTGATCTGAAATTATTGATCTTTGCTGTTACTATCAGAATTGTTTTGGACCACCATGAACCAGGCCCATAGAAAATGAAGAATGTAATCAATAAATGTCACATGCTTCTTACTTTAACAGAAAAACTAAAAATAATTAAGCTTAGTAAGGAAAGTATGTCAAAAGCTGAGGTAAAACAAAATCTAGGCCTCCTGCACAAACAGCCAAGTTGTAAATACAAAAGAAAAGTTCTTGAAGGAAATTAGAAGAATTACTCTAGTGAACACATGAATGATAAGAAAGCAAAGTGGCCTTATTGCAGATATGGAGAAAGTTTTAGTGGGCTGGAAAAAAGACCAAAAAAGCTACAACACGTTTTTTCTTAAGAAAAGCCTAATCCAGAGCAAAGTTCTAACTCTCATCAGTCCTTTGAAGGCTAAGAAAGATGTGGTAACTGCATAAGAAAAGTTGGAAACTAGCAGAGGTTGGTACATAAGGTTTAAGGAAAAATTCACTTTCCCTAACATAAAAATGCAAGGTGAAGCAACAAGTACTTATGTAGAAAATTGCAGCATTATTCAGAAGATCTAGTTATGATAATTGATGAATATGGCTACACTAAGCAATAGATTTTCAATGTTGATAAAACCACCTTCTATTAGAAGAAAATGCCATCTAGGACTTCCATAACTAGAGAGGATAAGTGAATGCCAGCCTTCAAAGGACAGGTTGACTCTCTTGCTAGGGGCAAATGCAGCAGGTGAGTTTAAGTTGAAACCAATACTCACTGAGCATTCCAAAAATCCTACCATCCTTAAGAATTATGCTAAATCTACTCCACCTGTGCTCTGTAAATGGGACAATAATGTCTGGATGACAGCACACCTGTTTACAGTGTGGCTTACTCAACATTTTAAGCCCATTGTTGAGAGCTACCGCTCCAAAAAACAATTCCTTTAAAAATATTACTGCTCATTAACAATTCACCTAGTCACTAAAGAACTCTGATAAATATATACAGGGACATTAATGTTGTTTTTATGTATACTAACACAGCATCCATTCTGCCAGCCCATGGACCAACAAGTAATTTCAACTTTCAAGTCTTATTAGTTAAGAAATATATTTTATTGGAAGACTGAGGCGGAAGGATCACTGGAGCCCAACAGGTCGAGGTTGCGGTGGCCGGGAGCGGCCACTGCACTCCAGTCTGGGCGACAGAGTGAGACTCCAACTCAAAAAAAAAAAAAAAAAAAAAAAAGAAATATATTTTATAAGGCTGTAGCTGCACATGGATAGTGACTTCTCTGATGGAACTGGGCAAAGTAAATTGAAATCCTTCTGGAAAGGATTCACCATTATAGATGCCATTAAAGACATTTGGGATTCATGGGAATGGATCAAAATATAAACATTAACAGGAGTTAGGAAGAAGGTGTTTATAGTCCTCATGGATGACTGAGAGAATCAAGACTTCAGTGATGGAAGTAATTGGAGATGTGATAGAAATAGCAAGAGAACTAGAATTAAGGAATGGAACCTGAAGGTTTGACTGAATTGCTATAATCTCTTGATAAAACTTGAGAAAGTTTACTTCAACTTTTATCTTTCTAAATAGTCTCAAGTTAGTATTTTTTTTTCCTTCTGCCTGAGGAAATTACGGGACTTAAGTTGACTGAATTTTTCTCTGAATTGTCTCTTATTAATGTTTCATATTATTATTATGTAGAATTTTAAAGCATCTTTGAAATACACATCTTTTGCTAATTTAGATTTAAAAATCACTAGATTTACCAACAAGATTTTTTTTTAGATTCGTAGATTTTGATTTTAAAGAAGTTTTAGGTTTATAGAAAAATTGAGCCGAAAGTAGAGAGAGACTACTTACCTACTATCCCTTTTCCTTACAATTTTCCCTATTATTAACATATTGCGTTAGTGTGATACATTTGTTACCTTTGATGACCAATACCTATACATTATTTTTCACTAAAGTTAATAGTTCACATCAGGTTTTGTCTTGAACAGTTCTGTGGATCTTGCCAAGCCACAGTTTTGAATCTACCATTTCATTATCATACATGAGTTTTACCACCCTAAAAATATTCTGCACTTTACCTATTTACCCTTTCTTTCCTCCCTTTTAGCTTCTGACAACTTCTGATCTTTCTTCTGTTGCTGTAGTTTTTCCTTTTTCACAATGACCTATAGATAGAATCATACAATATTAGCTTTTTTAGATTTGCTCCTTTTACTGAGCAATATGCATTTAAGATTTCTCCTTGTCTTTTCATGACTTGATAGTACATTTCTTTTTATCACTGTATAATATTCCATTGCTTAAATGTTCCATAGTTTATTTATTCATTCAAATATTAAAGAGTATCTTGGAGGTTTCTAAGTTTTGGAAATGAAGCATAAGCTGCTATAAACATCCATGTGCATGTTTTTATGTGGAAATATTTTCACCTCTTTTGAGTGAATAACAAGAAACATAGTTACTTAATCATATGGTAGGCCTATCTTTAGCTTAGTAAGAAACTGCCAAGCTATCTCCTAAAATTTTTGTACCATTTTTCATTTCCACTATCAATCAATGAGACTTCCTAATGCTCTACATTTTTGTACTTGGTTTTGTCAGTGTTTTGGATTTTGGCCATTCTAATAGGTGTGTAGTGGTACCTCATTGTATGAATTTGCAGTTTCTTAGTTGCATATGATGTTGAACATCTTTTTTACATATGTATATGCCATCCATGTATATTTTTAAAGAAGTATTTGTTCAGGTATTTTATCAATTTATTTGTTGTATTATTGTACTTTAAGAAATTTTTTGTATATTTTGGATAACAGCCCTTTATCAGATATGTGTTTTGTAAATATTTTCTTGTTGTGGCTTGTATCTTCATTTTCTGAAAGGTGTCTTTTGCAGAGCGGAAGTTTTCAATTTTAATGTAGTTCAACTTATTAAATTTTCTTTCATGGCTGTTGCTTTTGGTAATACATCTAAAAAGTTATAATAAGAACTAAGATTTTCTAGATCTTCTCTGCTATTTGCTAAAATATGTGTGGTTTTATGTTTTGCATTTTGATATTGATTCATTATGAGTTAATGTTTATGATCTATGTAAGGTCTGTGTCCAGATTCTTTCTTTCTTTCTTTCTTTTTTTTTGCATGTTAGATTCTCAACATGTATTCCAGCATGATTTATTAAAAATACTTTCGTTTCTTATTGAGTTCTCTTTGCTTATTTGTCAAAGATCAGCTGACTATATTTGTGTGAATATATTTCTGGGGTGTCTATCCTGTTTCACTGATCTATCTGTTCATCTTTCACCAATACCACAATGTCTTAATTACTGTAGCCTTCACCGAAGTGAGTAGTGTCAGTATTCCAACTCTATTCTTCTTCAGTATTGTGTTAGCTATTCTAAGTTATTTACCTTTCCACATAAACTTTAGAATGTTTGATGATATTCACAGAATAATCTGATGGAATTTCATTTGCGATTGTGATTAATCTATAAATCAATTTGGGAAGAACTGACAAAATTGAATATTTCTACCCATGAACACAGACTATCTCTTCGTTTATTTAGGGCTACTTTTATTTCTTTCATCAGTATTTTGTAGTTTTCTTGTTTTGATGTTGTATATATTTGCTAGCTTATTGCTAAATATTTTGTTTGTTTTGGTACTGATGTAAATGGCATTATGTTTTTAATTTCAAATTCCAGTTCATTGCTGGTGTGCAGAAAAGAAATGAATTTTCCTATAATAACTTTGTATCCTGCTGCCTTCTTTTTTTTTTTTAGAAAGCAGGGTTTATTGAGAGAACAGAAAAGCTCCCACAGTGGGAGGGGACCTGAAGGGGTTGCCTGTATCCTGCTACCTTTTGATAAGCATTCATGAATTTCTGGGTTTATTTTTTATTCTTTGAGGTTTTCTACACAGGCAATCATATCACCTGTGAGCTAAAAGAATTTTCCTGTTTTCCAGTTTGTATATATTTTATTTCCTTTTCTTCTTTTATTGAATTAGTTAGGCCTTCCAGTACATTGATAAATAGAGTGATGAAGGAATATTTTTGTCTAATTACTGATTTTATGGATAAAGTATCTAGTATCTCATTATTAATTAGGATGTTAGCTGTCAGTTTCTTATAAATGTTCTTTATCAAATTGAGGAAATTCCCTTCAATTCCTTATTTTCTAGGATTTTTAATTTTTATCATTAATGGGTATTAGATTTTGTCCAATCTTTTTTCTGTATTTATTGATGCACTCATGTGATTTTTCTTCTTCAGCCAATTCATTTGATAGATTACTTTTATTGATTTTTGAGAGATGAACATCCTTTCATACCTGGGTTAAATGCCACAAGAACATGGTATATAAATCTTTATTGACATTTTATATTTAACTTGCTAATATTTTATTGGGCACTTCTGCTTTTTTGCTCGTGAGTTATTCTAGTCTGTAGGCTTTTGTTTTGTTCTGTTTTAAAATGTCTTTGTTTTAGGTTTTAGGGTATTGCTGGTCTCATGGAAGGAGTTAGGAGTAATCATTCTGTCTCTGTTTTCTGAAAGAGATGATAGAGAATTGTTATTATTTCTTCCTGAAATGTTTGGTAGAATTTTTTTATTTTATTTTTTATCAATATTTTTTATTATGGTTTTGTGAGGGTACAGTTAAGGGTTAGGTGTACAATTACGTTTCATTCAGGCACCCTGTTGATAAGAGGTGTTTCCCCATCCCCAGACAGATATTTGCTACTATTAATCCCATCCCCCCCCCATAGTTTCCCAGTACCGTCAGTCATTTTCTCATAGTATTACATTGGATGTTCAAGGTCTATTATATGAGTGAGAACATGTGATACTCAGATCTTTGTTTCTGTGAGAGGTCACTCAGTATTATAGACTCTAGTTCCATCCAGGATGCTGCGAAATTCATGATTTTGTTCTTTTTTATGGCTGCATAGTATTCCATCAGTGTATATGTACCACATTTTTTTAATCCAGTCCTCTTTTGATGGGCAGCATGGTAGTTTCCAGGTTCTTGCTATTGTGAACAATGCTGCGATAAACATACATGTGCAGGTATCTTTCTTATAGAGTGATTTGAGTTCTTCAGGGTATATTCCCAGTAGGGGGATTGCAGGGTCATATGGAAGGTCAATTATTTAGAGCTTTTAGGAATCGCCACACTGCTTTCCACAGAGGTTGCACTAGTTTACACTCCCACCAAGAGTGTAGAAGTGTTCCCTTTTCGCCACACCCTCTCCAGCAGCTGTTATTTTTTGACTTGTTGATAATTGCCATTCTGACTGGAGTTAGGTGGTATCTCAGTGTGGTTTTGATTTGCATCTCCCTGATGATTAGTGAGGTTGAGCATTTCTTCATGTGTTTGTTGGCTGCTCGGATGTCTTCCTTTGTGAAGTGTCTGTTCATATCTTTTGCCCGTTTTATAATGGGGTTGTTTTTTTCTTCTTTTCAGTACGTTTCAGTTCCTTGTAGATCCAGGATGTTAAGCCTTTGTCAGACCTGGTGTTGGCAAATATTTTTTCCCAGTCTGTAGGCTGTCTCCCTGCTCTCTTGATGGTTTCTTTGGCTTTGCAGAAGCTGGTCAGTTTAATAAGGTCCCATTTGTCTATCTTCTCTCCTATGACCTGTGGGTTTCAGGTTTTGTACAGGAATTGGATGCCAGTCTCCAATTTCCATGAGAGTATTTCCTTCCTTTTCTAAGGTTCTTATGGTTTGAGGTTTTACATTTAGGTCTCTGATCCATTTGGAATTAACCTTTGTGCATGGAGATAGATAGGGGTCCTGTTTGAATCTTCTGCATGTGGTCAGTCAGTTTTCCCAGCACCATTTACTGAATAGGTTCTCCTTTTCCCGGTGGTAGGTGGTGGAGGCCTTGTCGAAGATGAGTTGGTTGAGAAATTGAGGTTTTGCTTCTGGAATCTCAATTCTATTCCATTGATCTATATGCCTGTTCCTATACCAATACCAAGCTGTTTTGATGATTGTAGCTTTATAGTAAAGTTTGAAGTCTGGTAATGTGATACCACCTGCTTTGTTTCTTTTTTACTGAGGATTGTTCTGGCTATTCTTGGTTGTTTGTGTTTCCATATGAATTCCTGTGTTGTCTTTTCTAGGTCTGAGAAGAATGTTGCTGGTAGTTTGATGGGTATTGCATTGAATTTGTAGATTGTCTTAGGTAAGATGGACATCTTCACAATGTTGATTCTTCCAATCCATGAGCATGGGATATTTTACACTTGTTTGTGTCATCTTTGATTTCTTGAGCAGTGTTTTATAATTTTCATGTAAAGGTCTTTCACATCTCTAGTTAGGAAGATGCCAAGGTATTTCATTTTTTTTGTGGCTATTGTGAATGGAATTGTGTTTTTTATTTGGGTTTCTGTTTGTTTATTATTGGTGTAGAGAAATGCGATTATCTTTTGTACATTTATTTTGTATCCTGAGACTTTGCCAAAGGCCTTTATCAGTGTAAGGAGGTTTTTGACAGATTCTCTTGGGTTTTCAAGGTACACAATCATATCATCTGCATAGAGAGATAACTTGACTTCCTCTTTTCCTATTTGGATACCCCTGATTGCCTCCTCTTCTCTGATTGCTCGAGCCAGGACTTCCAATACTATGTTGAACAGGAGGGGAGAGAGTGGGCATCCTTGTCTTGTTCCAGTTTTCAGAGAAAATGGTTCCAATTTTTGTCCATTTAGGAGTATGCTGGCTGTGGGTTTCTCGTAGATGGCTTTTACTATTTTGAGGTATGTTCCCCGTATGCCTAGATGTTCAAGGATTTTTATCAAGAAGGGGTGCTGGATTTTATCAAAAGCTTTTTCTGCATCTAATGATATGATCATGTGGTTTTTGTTTTGACATCTGTTGATGTATTTAATTATGTGTATTGTTTTACGAATGTTGAACCAGCCTTGCATCCCAGGAATGAAGCCTACTTGGTCATGATGGATGATTTTTGAGATGTATTGCTGAATTCGGTTTGCTAGGATCTTGTTGAGAATTTTAGCATCTATGTTCATCAAAGATATTGGCCTGTAGTTCTCTTTCTTTGTTGGATCTTTACCTGGCTTGGGTATCAATGTGATGTTGGCTTCGTAAAATGATTTTGGGAGTGTTCCATCTTTTTCAATTGCCTGCAATACCTTCAGTAGGATTGGTATCAGCTCCTCCTTAAATGTCTTGTAGAATTCTGCTGGAAAGCCATCTGGTCCAGGGCTTTTTTTTGTAGGAAGTTTTCTTATTATGTAGTCGATTTCCTTGATTGTTATTGGTTTATTTAGGGTCTCAATTTCTTCTTGTTCCAACTTCGGTAGGTTGTGTGATGTCAGAAAGTCCTCCATTTCCTTAAGGTTTTCAAGTTTGTTTCCATACAAGTGTACGTAGTAGTCTCTAATGATCTTTTGTATTTCTTCAGGGTCAGATGTGACTTCATCTTTTGTGTTTCTGATTGTGCTTATTTGGTTTTTTTTCTCGTTTTTTCTTGGTCAGTCTAGCTAGGGGACCATCGATCTTATTTATTCTTTCGAAGAACCAGCTTTTTGTTTCATTGATTTTTTGTATTATCTTTTTGTCTTCTATGTCCTGGATTTGGGCTTTTATTTTGGTGATCTGGATTCTTCTGCTGAAATTAGGGTTTTTGTGGTCTTGCTTTTCCAGCTTCTTTAGGTGGCTTGTTAGGTTGTTAATCTCTGTTCCTTCCATTTTCCTCATGTGTGTTTGTAGGGATATAAATTCCCCTTATTACAGCTTTTAAGGCATCCCAGAGATTTTGGTAAGATTTTTCTTCATTTTCATTTGTTTCCAGGTATCTTTTGATCTCTGTTTTGATTTCATCCTTGACCCAGGAGTTGTTTAGCATCATGCTGTTTAGTGTCCATGTCTTTGTGGGTTTTGGGGGGACTTTGTTTGTGTCAGTGTTTATTTTTATTCCACTGTGGTCTGAGAAGGTGCATGGTAGAATTTTGGTTCTTTTAAATTTGTTTATGCTTGATTTATGGCCAATTACATGGTTCATCTTAGAATATGTTCCATGCGGTGATGAGTAGAATGTATATTCTGTGGTCTTTGGACGGAGTGTTCTGTAGGTGTCAATTAAGTTCATTTGGTCCAAAGTCACATTGAGGTTCCAGATCTCTTTGCTGATTTTTTGTCCTGATGATCTGTCTAAGGTTGTGAGTGGGGTATTAAAGACCCCAGTTATGATGGTGTTAGAGTCAATATCTTTCTTTAGTTTTCCTACAAGTTGCTTTATGAAAGTTGGCGCACCTATGCTGGGTGCATATATGTTTAGGATAGATATTTCTTGTTGATGGATTGAGCCTTTTATCATTATGTAGTGGCCTCCTGTATCTTTTTTGATTTTTAGCAGCTTGAAGGGTCTTTTGTCTGAAATTAAGATCGCTACTCCTCCTTTGTTTTGTATTCCATTTGCCTGAAAGTTTGTTTTCCATCCTCTTACTTTTTGTCTGTGGGTGTCCTTTCTAGTGAGGTGAGTCTATTGAAGCCAATAGATTGTTGCCTGATGATATTTTATCCATTTTGCCATTCTATGTCTTTTCAGTGGTGCATTTAGTCCATTCACATTTAGGCTAATAATTGAAATGCAAGAGTTGATCCCTGTCATAAAGTTCTTACAAAGTTGTTCCTGTTTGTTTGTTGTCTTTCTTTGGGTTCTGGAGTTGGCTCATGTGTGTTTTTAATCTTTTGCCTGTACTCTTGTGAAGAATATTGTTGTTCTTTTTTCTTTTTGTTCTGTGTTCGGTACTTTCTTAAGTGTTTCTTGTAGAAGTGGTCTGGTGGCAGTGTAGGTTCTTAGGGATTGGATATCTGGAAAAGATTTCATTTCTCCCTCACTAATGAAGCTTAGTTTGGCTGGTTAGGTTATTCTTGGTTGAAATTGTTTCTCTTTTAGAACTTTGAAGATAGGGCTCCAGTCTCTCCTAGCCTGAAGTGTCTCTGTGGATAAATCTGCTGCTATTCTAATTGGTCTTCCCTGGTAGGTAGTCTGGCATTTTTCTCTTGCTACCTTTAGGATTTTTTCTTTTGTAGCTACTTTGTTTAGGCAAATTATTATGTCTGGGAGTTGGTCTTCTCATTTGTTGTCTTGCAGGGGTTCTCTGAATCTCTTGTGTTTGAATTTTTTCATCCTTGATGAGGTGAGGGAAGTTTTCTTGAATGATTTCATGAAATGTTTGTTCCAGTGTGGCTTCGGTTTCTCTTTCTGCCTCAGGAAGCCCAATTACTCTTAGGTTTGGTCTTTTGAAGTGATCATTCATCTCTTGTAGGTTTTGTTTCTGTCTTTTTGAGCTTCTTTTCTATGCTTTTGACAGCTTGGGTTAGTTCTGTGTTTTGGTCTTCGAGCTCTGAGATTCTTTCTTCTGCTTGGCTGGTTCTGCTTTCCATGCTTATTAGTCTGTTGTTCATTTTCATCACAGTATTCTTTACTGCTGTCATTTCTGACGTCAGCTACTTCCTCCTGTCTCTCCTCAATTTTTTAAATTCTCTCTATTAATGTCTTGATGTCTGGGTTTGTTGCATGTAACCAGTCATTCTGGGGGCTCTTCATTGTTTGTGTTCCAGAATCTGTTTTCTCAGTGTCTGATCTCCCAGGGGTCTGTGTGAGACCTATATTCTTCTTTTGGTTTTTCTTCATTTGTGTGGTTTTTCCCCCTCCCTACTTTTTCCTTCCCTCCATGTCACCGTCTTTTTAATTCTGTTATTCAGGAGTAAAGGATTCGTTTACTTCTGTTTGTTCAATCTCCTATTCTTTATGTTTGCCCTCTTACTTTGTTCAATTCTGGAGTTGCACTGTAGGTTGGGGGTGGTCCTTTTTGCAGTTTTGAGATTGACTTAAGCGGGGAGCTGTGATTCAAAATCTATCTGCAGGTCCTGGTATTCGCTGACAAGTGTGTGGGTAATCTGGAACCCACTTCCCACTGCCTTGGAATCTGCCTGTGCAGTGGGGCTGTAGGTTTACTCCCTGAAATAAAATGTGGTTAACAGGGGGAAGAGAATGGAGCGACAGTGGGTTGAAGAGGAGGGTAGGGAGATAGAGAAGTAAGGTGGGAAACAAACATGTGCCAACAAATGGAGAAAGAGACCTATACTGAAACAGATAAAAACAATAGACCACAGCTACTGATGAACCAACTCCCATATTAAAAAAAAAAAAAAATATATAGTGATGGTAATATACAAGCTAACCAACCACCTTATTGGTGTGCTGTTCCTCTATACAAAGATATGGTTTACAGAGAGAAGGAAAGAGAAAAAAGGAAGAGGGTGGAAAAAAAGGAACAAACAGTAGGAATAGAATTAAGTCATTAAACTAACAGAATCAATGAAGCACACTCTGAGACTTTTCGTTTAAGTCCAATGTCCTTTCAGTTCTGATTTCTAGCTTTCTTTTCAAGCTGGTACATTAGTTTGCAGTTAGGGTCAGTTGCCCCTGGTCTGCTGCGAAGAACAGTTCAGATCACTCTCCGTTCACCACTCTGGCCTATGTCCTTTTCAAGCTTGTTTCTCCCGTTTTGGTGTTGTTACCTTGAGTCGCCTGCAGGTGGTGCTATCTCAGCTGCTAGCCCCAGAGGGGGTGGGGCTGGACAGGATTCGGCGAGACTGGAGATGGGTGCCTGCCTCAGGGCACAGGCAGGAGACTCATGGCAGGCAGGACATCTCGGTCGCAGGAGAGGTGGCAGCGATCCCAGCAGATCTTCCCTGAAGGGGCTTCAAGGACTGAAGTCGTGGATCACCGCCGGCCCAGGTGGTGCGATGTGCTACTGGCGGTGGCTGCGGCGGCTGTGGTGGCTGCGGAGGCAGCGACTGCGCTGCAGTGGTTGTTCATTCCGCTGCGATGCCCCAGCGGTGACAACGGCTGAGCTCCGTACGAAGCGCAGGCTGTGATTTTGTGGTCCGCAGCCCCTGGGGCGAGAGCCAGAGACCTACTGCAGTTCTCCTTTGCAGAGGGTTTCACAGACCAGGTTGCCCCATCGCCATCTTGCCAGAAGTCCCTTTGGTAGAATTTAACATTTTATTTTATTTTTTTGTCTCAATTTTCTAGTTGTGGAACCATTTTTATTATTCCTGAAATATATCCTTTAGTCATTTCTTTAGTGCACATTATTGTATAGAAATTATTCTGATTACCGTATGCCTAAAAATTTTTCTTTTTATTTTGTTCTTGTTTGTTGAAATTTTAGGTTGGTAAATATATTTCCTTCACACTTTGGCACTATTGCTACATTATTTTCATCTCACTTTTGTTCTTATTGTTGAGTAGTCTGCTTATCTATTCTTAATGAACCTGTGTTCATTCTGATGGATCTGGTCAGGTAACAGTTTCTGAGTACTAATTATTTTTCCCCATGTGGAACTTCTTACTAATGCATTTACCAATGCATTTTGTTGCATTAATATATTTTTTTACTAAAAATTTTTATGTCTGGATAAATTTATAAAATATATTTCTTGGAATTCGGGAAACATTTATAGGCTGAAGAATTATATTTTCAACTATGGAAAATTTCTATCCTGTATTATCAACTATTTCCTTTCTATTAGTTTATAACATAAGAAAGTAACGTTTTATACTTTCTTTTCATACTTTTTTTTTGTTTTTTGTTTTTGAGTTGGAGTCTCACTCAGTCGCCCAGACTGGAGTGCAGTGGCTGCTCCCAGCCACCGCAGTCTCACCTGCTGGGCTCTGGCGATCCTTCCGCCTCAGCCTTCCAAGTAGCCGGAATTACAGGCATGCGCTACCATGCCTGGCTGATTTTTTTTATTTATTGTAGAGATGAGGTCTCGCTGCCCAGGCGGGTCTCAAACCCTCAGGCTCAGGCAATCTGCTCACCTCAGCCTCCCAAAGGCATGGGATTACAGGCAGAGCCACTGAGCCCTGCTTTTTTCATACTTTTATCTATATGTATATCTTCCTGTTATATACTGAGACTCTCAGTTTGATTTTTCATGTAGTAATTCATTCTTCAGTATCTTTAAATTTTAGTTATTGTTTTATTTCAATGATTGTATTTTACATATAATTTTGATTTTTCCTTGATTAGTGCTTGTATCTACTTGCCTTTATTTCACAACACCTTCTTTTTATGAATTATATTTTTGCCCTCTTGAAATATACTTATTTTAAAAATCCCTTTTAAATGATATTGTAAATTCCCTAGCTTATTGATTGTGTAGACTTGATTTTGTGGTATTACCATGTATTTTTCTTCTATAGATGTACTCTAGAGAATTTCCTTATTTCTCTTCAGGTGACAGTATAGGTTTCATCAGGTCTGAATTAATATTTAGATTTTTGTCTCTGTTTAATGGTTTTGTAACTAGGATAGAGTCAATTCAGGCCCCACAGTCATCAATGCCTGTGTTTCTGGTTCTTATTTAATATGGGTAATCTGGTAATCACTTTTTTCACATATGTCCTGGGTAAGCCTTATGTTTCAGGCTGCTACAACTTTCCTGCTGAAGTGAAAATTTCTAGTAACTCATTATTCATGTAAGAGCCTTTGCCTAGACCCCATCTCTATGCAGGAATCCCAGTGCTAGTTCACTGGTTAGTGATAGCACCTTCTGAATCTATTGTCTTTCCACTATTGGCTTAAAACTTTAGTCTATAGGCCATACATCCAGTCTCTTTACCCCATAGTCATGGCTTCAATTTTTGCTGGATTTCCTCTTGGTTTCTGGTTCGTGAATATTTTCCTCCTTTGCCTTAAGCGTGGCTGTATATTTTTCCCAAACAATCTTAACTGAGAAGAGATAGATATACTTGTGTATAGTCACTTCATCATCTTGACTGGAAGTCCCAGAAACAATTCTTTTCTGTAAAAAAAAAATCTTTTAAAGTGAAGCTTAAATGCCTAATTGGCTGCTACTGAAGTTCTCAGTCATCCTTTGGATTAAAGTCTTTATAATTCTCTCTCTTTTTTTTTTTTTTCCAGTTGCTGTCTCTGTACTTAGCCAACTAGTTAAAAGTTGAAAATTCCTTTAGTTGTTCCTAAAGGAGCAATTAAAATATGTGAAAATAGAATATTGAAGCATTCTTTTTCTCTTTAGTTCTAATTTTCCCTTAAACTTTCTGTTTTGTGTAAGGGATCTTCTGGGTAGGTACAGACTCCCACATTAATTACTTAAAAGTCTGTGCTTTGAGTTTGTCTGGGACTATCAGGTATACCAAGTGCAAATCTGACCAATCACTAGATTGTCTCCTTTGTCAAACAATTACCTTCTTATCCTTGTAGAATAGACATGTAGCTGAAAATATAGATATACCCTCACAACTGATTAATGTTGATCCAAAATTTTATGCATTTATTGACTCATTCATCTGATAAATATATACTGAATGCTTATTGTGTGCCAAATGTTGCAGTGAGAACTGAGTTACGACAGTGAACAGTTCAAAATATGCTCAGTGTCTTTATGGAGTTTATCATCTTAAAGGACATGTAAACTATGACCCCACAGGCTTCTGGAACACCGGCACATTACCTGTTTACCTAATTTCTATGGATGCTGTTTCATAAGGGAAAATTTGAGTAGTTTCAACAGAGACCATATGTCTGAGAAAGCTTAAAATATTTATTATGTGGACTACAGAAAAAGTTTTTTTTGTTATTTTTTCCAGAATGAACAGAAAAACCATAAAAGGTCTGATAGTATATTTATAGCTCTGTGTTTACAGTGTATGGCAAAGCCTCTGTGAGGCTGGTTGCTTGTGGGTTTTAATAATAAAGGTTGGTTGTTTGTGGGTTTTCCTTGTATGAAAACCTTCTTTATTATAGTCTTGTAGTATCATTCTGTGTTTTTGATCAGGGAAATATTTATTGAGCTTATTTGTATTTCTCTGGAGCAAGTAGGCAACAACAAAAAAATAGCACAGGGGTGGTGATGCAGAAGAATATAAGCATTATATGTCCCCCGACATGTTACAAATGTCCTCAAAGTTATAACATATTCCCAGTTCACAAATTGAAAGTGTTACATCTTTTTAAATTTGGGTAATATAGTATATGTTAAAAATTTGATTACAATGTGACTTACAAAAGAAACTGAGAATACAGGTATTGTGTAAACAGGACGTTTGTTGTGATAAATTTCCTCTGTGCTGGTTAATAATACCTCTCCAGGTACAATTTTCAAACCACATGTTAATTAGGTGGAATGCCTTGTCAGTGGGTATACTTATCTACATCCCAGACTTTGTCCCAGTCCCTATCTTGAAACCTATGAGACTAATATCTTATCATTTTATTAGGGATACAACTTCTGGGATGATAGACTACTACTAATGGTAGAAAATAATCAATCTTTGTGTGTTTAACTACTTTAACTATACATTTATATATCTATTTTTAAAAAAGGTGCCAAACCATCAGTGTTCCAGAGAATATTGTATCACTAATATGATTGTTTTTGATATGTGATATGCTTAGCACTGTTTGCGTAAATTATGTAAATTCATACAATAGCCTCAGGCATCAATCAAACACAAATTTAATAACTAGAAAAATGTTGACAGGCTAATTTTAAGCATTTTCTTGCATCTGTATTGTTATAACAACACTTTTGCTTTTAGACTGAGAGATGCTTAAGATCGTCTCAAACCTTGAAAGTTCTCAATAAAGTTGCCCTCCTTAAATGAAAATATCTGCACGGGTAGACAGGAATAAAATAGCTTTCACATTACAGGGTCATTGATAGAAACATTAAATACAAAAATTAACATCTTAAACCTGAGGCTAGCAGATAATTTAGGTTATTCTTTACCTAATGGCAAAGAAGTGACAAAATTCTTTGAAGGAAAAAGAATGGGACATTTTAACTGCACTTTAAATCAATGGTCATCTGAACAAAGATGCAGCCCATATCTTTATAAATGACTTGCAAAATAGGATGAAATTTTTATGGTGAGAACTGCTATCTGTGTGAGATATTAGGGTATAGTAGTTTTGCAGTTAGTTTGGAACATTTTAAAGAAGCAAAAGTAACTGTTGATAAGATATAGATAACATTTTCAAATTAAAAAAGACTGAAATTCATAGGTCATAATGTGATTCATTAGAGAGAAATAGCAGGCATGTGAAATATTGCTTCAAGCTTAACACTGATGGTTTGGAGGCTTAATCAAACTGAATTAACTTCCACAAATGTGACCCTAAGGTAGACTGCAGATTATCATTCTCAATTAGCAGGCCCTCTGTTTTTCTCGTGTTTAATGGTCAAATTTGGATACATCCAGTCTAGGACAGCTGTGGGTGATTCCTTTCCAAGCTACTCAATTCAATTCCTGCCAAGATTTCCCCAGTGTCAATTGCAATGTCAATTGTAATGTTGGTTTTCAAAGGAGTGCTTGAAGATTAAGAGTATTTTCCAAAGAAAGATTTTAGATTCTGCAATTGAATGTTTTGTGTTTGTTTGGATCAACTATTTCTTTTTCTGTTTGTTTGTTTTTTGAACTTTATACTATAATTTTAGACAGTAAACCAGCTGGGGTGGGCCTCTGGGTGGTAGGATTATAGAAGTAATTTTAATATTTTTATGTTTTATAAATTTCTAAAATTGTGTTGTGTTTATATGACTGTAATTAAAATAAGACATTTTCATAGTTAAAATTTAAGATAGTGCTAAATGATACACAGTTAAAAATAGTAGTTGCTGCTTCACCTCTTTCTGCGCCCTGTTGCTACTCCCCAGAGACCTTCATGTCCAACACTTTCACCTATTTGTTCTGATATTTACTTCCATGTTAAATGGGTACATGGAGATTTATTATATTATTTTCTGTTTTGCATATGAAAAATTTTATATGCAACTAAAACAAAAATAAAATATTCCTGAAAGAAAATAAATTATGAAAATATAGTTCTGCTGCTATTTTTAAATGTTTTAGTGGCAAATATTTTCTACTGATTGCTAAAAGTAAAAGATGTTGCTTTGACCTTCTTACTATGACTTTCCTCTCACTCCCCAACCCTTTCACTCCCACCACAAACACACACATTTGCTCTTTCTCACACTTTTCCTCTCTTCAACCTCCCAACCATTCAGGGATTGCATTACTTTGACTACATCTATATTATCCAAAGCTTTATCATGTACTATACTAGAATGTGTTAACTTTCTTGTGATTATTTGCTTATTTTCATCTTTACCTATTACTAATTAATCCCCAAATTCTGACAGAGCAATAAGCCTTTCTCTGTGGTCAAACATATTACTTATACTGTTTCACTTTTAAACTCTGTATTGTTCCAGAGGTTTTTATTCTCTTCCAATCTGGAACAGAATCTCTTTTTTGGAGCTAGGTGGGGTTGGGAGATGAGTTCTGAGCATCCTGGGAAATCCTTTTATCAGTTTTTGGTGTATGTAATAGATTCCATTTTCTGGAAGTGGTGACTTCCTTTTGCTTATTGCCTCATTTCAGCAATGCACATCCTCTAGCAGCTTCCTAAAAAAGGTTGCTGGGCAGATTAAATTTTTTTGAAATCTTGAATGTCTAATATACCATTATTCAACTCATAAACTTGATTGATAGTTTAGCTAAGTATAGAATTCTATACTGCAAGTCATTTCCCCCTGAAATTTAGTGGGAATAACTTAATTGTTAGTTTTTAGAAAAGATTCTTGATGTCATTTAGATTTTTAGTATTTTATGTGACCTGATGCTTTTCAGTGTAAACTGTTTAAGAATCCTGTCTTCTTAGTGTTTCTGAAAAGTCAGAATGGTGTGCCTTGTTACTGGTCTCTTTTTTCATTGTTCTATGTATTTATATATCACATTTATTATGGAAACAGAGGTCTTCAATACTATAAATCTTTATTGTTTTATTTATTTAATGTTATAATTTCTTCTCTACATTTTCTCTGTTCACTCATTCTGGACTTACATTATTTGGATGTTTGACTTCCTGGACAAAACTGTCAATTATTTTATTTTTCCTCCCATTTTGCCTCAACTTTTCTGTTTGTTTTTATTTTAATTGCTAATATCATATTTGTAACATTTTAGTATTTTTATGATTTTTAGAACGTTCTTTTTATGTGATCTTCTGTTATTATTTGATAACTTTCATTGGGATAACTGTAGTTTCACATGTGGTTGTAAGAAAAAATGCAGAAAGTTATCATGCATACTTTATTTAGCTTCCTCCAGTGGTAGCATTTTATTAATCTATAGTATAATATTAACATCATTATACTGACATTGATATGATTCACCAAATTAAATTCAGGTGTCTCCAATTTCACTTTCATCTGTGTGTGTATGTGTTTATTTCTATATGATTTTATCACATGCATCGGTTTGCGTTTCTACCACCACAGTAGAATTCCATTACCACAAAGATAGTTAGTTCATGTTACACCTTTGTAACCAATCGTATTTCTCCTTACTCCCCTAACCTCCATTTCTAAAATTTTGTCATTTTAAAATCTTATATAATTATACAATATATATCTCTTTGAAACTGACTTTTTTTCACTAAATGTAATACCTTTAAGTTTCATCCAAGTTGTTGCATGTATAGTTTATTCCTTTTTATTGCTGAGTAATATTCCATAGTATTACGCTTGGGATAATAGTTAAGCCTTTTGCTTAACTATTCACCTTTTGGATGGCACCTGGGCTGATTTCAGTTCTTGGTTATTACAAACAAAGATGTTATGAACATTCACATACAGGTTTTTATGTAAATGTAGGTTTTTATTTTTCTGGGATAATGTTTAAGAATGAAGCTTCCATCTGGGCTCGGTGGCTCAGCCTGTAATTCCGTGCCTTTGGGAGGCTGAGGTGAGTGGATTGCCTGATCCCGCAGGTTGAGACCCTCCTGGGCAGCAAGACTTAATCTCTACAATAAATAAAAAAATCAGCCGGGCATGGTAGCGCATGCCTGTAATGCTGGCTACTTGGAAGGCTGAGGTGTAAGGATCACTGGAGCCCAGCAGGTTAAGGCTGCGGTGGCCGGGAGCGGCCACTACACTCCAGTCTGGGTGACAG